>NC_048895.1:103455921-103496620 GCF_011077185.1 Oxyura jamaicensis
TTTCGGTTTTTTGTTATATTTCAGGGCACAAATTTGGTTTTTTTTGGGGACAAATAAAATTTAATTTGGGTGGTTTTTTTTTTTTTTTTTTTTTTTTTTTTTTTTTTGCTTTGGAGGCATACCTGACATATTGCTGTGGTCTTGGCCACAGAGGCATATGTTAGCTCTGAGGCTTTTTGCCTTTTAACCCCCAGCCAGGACTGATAAGGAGTTGCTCGTTTAAATATGCTTGGTACTTTTCATGAATTTTCTCTGGTGGATGCAAATGCATACAGAGACACTGATATAAGCTCTTTACATCTATGTTAGGCAGTTTGGATAAAAGTAAATCTGCCAGAATACATTTCTCAATAGGGCAGTGTTATGATTTTAATGGTACTCACAGCAGCACTGATTACATTTGATCACCCTGGGCTACATGCAATTTTGATCTTTTTAGAATTGCTTTTTCAGGAACTTTTAGTAGGAGAGAACAGCTTAATAGTTAATTAATCAATAAAACCTTGTCTGTTGCCACTCTGTCCATCTGGCAGGGAAAACTACCCTGAAGTCTTCGTAAACATGTCCAGGTCCCTGATTCATATTGCAGAGATTGTCCATGCTGAAATGAAGTGGGAATGGGGGTAAACTTGGAGAGACCCAATAGCAGCTACCTATTCTAATGCAAGATTTCTCTATTCAGGGCAGCAGATAGCCAAGCAATTGTGTGATTCCAGTTTGAAGGTTGCAAAAATCATGCAGAAGTGATTTGCAGAAGGGCTTAACTGATTCCAAACTTTGTGCTGAATTAGGACTTCTGCGAAGCCTGCTGTAGGATCAGTGTAGGATCACTGTGGGTGGTTTATGCAACATATCATCATAGCTTCCCAGGCTTACCATTTCCCACTGTTATCTTTTTCTTAACTCTTCAACGTAACATATAGCTCCTTTGTCAAGCTGAATGCCACTTCACAAATTGTCCCTTTAGTGCCAGTAGTGACACTCGCCATATGACATCCTATATGCAAAAGGAAACAGTGAAACTTTTGCACAGTAAGCTACTGAGGTAAGAACTCTTCCTATTTGTCGTCTTGGAGCTAACTAATCAAGAAGAATCAATGAGATTTAAAAATAAGAAAATCATGCTTAAAAATAAGAAAAATGAGTTAGAGGAGAGCAATAGCAGAGAATAATCAACACAAATGTACTGGAAGTCCAGAAGTGTTTAGTGTTAAATAGATGCTGAAGTTTGGAATATGAATTGGAAGACAAGGGTTAAAATGCCAAGCACTTGTACTTAGTCGAAGCAAATAGCATCCAGAGGGTTACAAGGCTGTTAAATGTCCTGAGCATTTACATTCCTGCTCCTCCAGGGCAGCCAGCTACCTGCTGCACTGTTGCTAGATAAACAAAACTGCCCGTAAAGCCAGGCAGCACAAACCTGTCAGCGCTGCCTCCTGCCAGGACAGCAGAGAAGGGGCAAGAGTTTGCAGGATCTACTGTTTCCATGTACTTTTATTATTTATTTACACAGGAGGCGGAGTGTTTTTCCATGTCACCGTATGGTAGGTGGTGTGGTGCTCTCCAAAGCTGATGTTCTCCTCCCTTACTCTTACCCAGGGACTCTCCAGGATCCAACATCTGTAGAGCCTGAAATTGAAGGGCTTCTGCTGCCTGCAGCCTTTGGAGACCTACCTGCTAGTGCCAGTTAATACACAGTATCATTTAAAGACTGATAAACTTTTTTTTTTTTAATTAGGTAATGACATTGCAGCATTTTCACAAGCTATGCCACAAGTGTGGTTTTTCCAAGCTATAATAATAAGCTGCATGGAGTTATTTTTGCAGGTTATCTTTTTACAGGTTTTTATCACTACTTCTTAAAGGCAGTCTATTTGAAACCCTCTCTTTTTATAACACAGCATTTGAATGCGGTATTTGCTCAAGGTGAGATTCACCTGTTCAAATGGAGAGGTTTAAGGGCTGGTTGTGAAAGCTGTGCACAGTTGGATGCTGCCATAGTCAACGGGGCTTCTCCGGGGGTCTGATTCCTCTCGCTTGCCTCAGCGACCAGAGGCATGAAGGGTGTGCTCTCTTTCTTTGTCCAGGGAATGTATTAGGTGAGTGAGGCCCAGCTGCATTTCCCAGGATAGAAGGCAAGGCGCAGAGACCAAGCTGGGACTGGAGAACATCTCAGTGGCCCAGCTTGTTCTGGCCATACCCTGCCTGAGGGGATCCTGCAGCATGTGGGCAGGAAGGGCAGGGAGCCAAGCCTTGGCTGGGCAACTAAAGCTGTAGTGTGCACAGGAGCACATACCTGTCCCACCATCAATCTCTAAGGTGAGAGACCAAAGCTGACCATCTCCCAGCTATCAGGTTAGCCACCAGCTGCACTCACCTGTAATTAATACAGTTCGGTCCCCTTGGAAAAAATACTGGTTTATATGCTTTCACATTGGCTGCTTTCTCTGTTACACCCCCAGCCTCCTGCTATGTGATGTTTTGCTCCAAGTTCCTTTGGGCTCCCTGAGCATCAGGAAGGAGCTGAAAAACAGCTGCATTTACCAGCTGAAAATTGCAGAAGTATTTGGTGAGGTGGCAGCTGATGCAGAATGGCTTGGTGGGTCCCTGCACTCACCCCTCAGCCTGACTGCGGGTAAAACACAGTTCTCCATCAGCAGCACTCAGCCTGCATGGGGTCCCTAAGTGGTTGCAGCTGGACACTAAAAACCAGAGCAGCCCTTAAAGGGCTGTGAGCTGGTGTAGATTCCACCCAGAGAATGGGGCAGCTCTGTTTGGTGCACCAAGCCTAGACTCTGAACTGCGCCTGTCTGGTGTCATGAGAACAGCAGCAATTCTGACCACTGTGTTCTTGGCAGCATCAGCAGTCTCTGATCTTTCCTTGTTGTCACAGGGCTAGAAAACCTTTCCAGAAACTGGGAGTTTTTTTCCAGGAATGGAGGTGGGGAAATCTTTACCTCTAGGAATTCCTTCTTTTAAATGCCCTGTAAATCAGCTTTGCAGCACATCAGAGAATCTTTATCTCTGATACTTTCATGATATCTGTACCTGAAATCCCTTTCCTTAGCTCTTGAAAGCCACAGGTTGTCTCAAGAGACACTGTCACTTTATGTCACCCCATTGTCTACTTCATATCTCTGCAAATGTCATGATCAGGCAGGCAATTTTTAGCTGTAGCTTTATTTACAAGATGTAGTAAACCTGGAACTGTTAGGGAGCTGAAGGCCGAATTCTGAGAATGTTTCTGTATCTTCCTGTACTCAGAAGTAACCAGAAAGGCACTTTGGCCTTTATGAAAGAGGTACTTTGTCTAGGATCAAATGAATCTACTGCTGAAGGGATGTGATGAAACTTTTTTTTTTATATATATTAAAAAAAAAGAAGAAACTGTCTAGAGCAAATCTTCAGGAGGAGAAGATTTGTCCAAATCACTGCTCAGAATCAAAGGAGGATTTGAACCTTGTTCTCACGCATCTTAAAGCAATGTCTTGTCCACCATGCTAAAGAGAGGAGAGAAAGAGAGTCCCCTAAAGAAGGGGAATAAGATGGAAATTCTCACTGTCAAACAAGAGAACACTGTTGTTTTCCCCTGAGTACCTAGTGAGAACCTTATCTCAGCAACCACAAAGGTTTATTCAGCATCCTGTGGACCAGGTTTTCAAGCAGTGCTAGACCAGACAGTTCCATGTGTAGTCTCGTCCGTCCATCACCTTCAGAGCTGTGAACATGGATTTCATGTCTTCTGGTTTCTGCTATAAGTATCACGACTGACAGTATATTTTTAGGAAGTCTAGAGCACTGGGAAGATGTGTTTACAGAAATCAGTGTATTTTAGTTCTGCTATGTGCCACAGGTTGTTTATTATCATTTGAATTGCAAATTTACCTGGCTTGCTTCAGAATTGTTTGGTTTGGGTATCTCCATGTTTATCAGAACATTGTGGTAACTATTTTATATTCATGTTGTTTCTTCACTAACAACGCTTCTCTGTTACACTTAAGCGTAATAAAGAAAATAGCCCAGTATATAGGAGAAGTTATGGAGGACTCCAAAGACAAAGTTCAGGAAAATCTTCTGGCCAATGGAGGTAGGTGCTGTGAATGGGGATATCTTAATGCATTGATGCTACTGGTATTTGCTTTAGGGTGTGAACACTTAGAATTGAAACACACATTAGAAAGGACAACAATCAGGGATACTTCTTAAGAACTTATCTGTCCAGATCCTATTTTTTTTCAAAGTTCAGAGAAGCTTTATCCAGTTCCAGCTTTCTTTCCAGGACAGTATCCAGTGGCTTGTACTCCTTTGTGGAGTAAGTATTTCTAGCACCAGAGCTAAGGAATGAAGAGGAAAGGAGACAACCTCCTTCATTCCTAAAATGACCTAGCACCTTTTCTGCTCTCCATGGACTGGATCACTTCCAGGCAGCTAAATTGCATTCTATTCTATATCTACACCCTTCACCTACAGCAGCATGGCATCTATGAGTATTTTGCTTTCCCTTCCTCAGTGCTGGGATAGATCCTGTGCTCTGTTAACTGTGGATTTCTGACACCACAGGTGGATGTTTGAGGCAATGGCTCCAAAACATGACACACTTCGTCTCCTGGGGAGTTAGGAGTTGGTTGTGAGCAGCAAGACCAGAAGTACTGTGTTACAGCCAGTGCTGCAGTAACAACTGAAGCCTGAGCAGCTTCCTACACTGATATTTTGGCATATGTAGGTTCTTTGTGAGTGCAGCTGTGATGCTGTTCAGCAGTTGGGTGGGTAAGGACTTCCCAGGCCAGCACAGGCAGCAGGACACAACTCATCCCTGCAGTAAGAGGAGGGTCCTCTTGCTTGCCCTGTCCATGTGCTGCAACCTCATGGGAGAATGAGCTGCACTCACTAGGTCATGCCAGCAGCTGCTAGGATGTGCACATGCTGCTCCTGTTAAGAGCAACTTCTCGTTGGTTTCCCTTGTGATGGCCTGCCCTGGCTGGCAGCTGTTGCATAGCAAAGAGCAGGCAGTGACAGCAGGGACACTTCTGACGTGATGAATTTGGAGCCCACTGCTTCACTGTGTGCTCCCCTGCATTGTCTCTAAGTACCCAGCGTGGTGTTTTTGTAACCTCCAAGAACTTATTTCCCCACTTTATCACTTAGTATGATACTCAAGGCCCTAAAAGGAACCTGTGTCAAAGACAAAGTTAACACTTAAGAACAGATCTCTGTGCATTTTGAGAGACCCTGAGTGTGTTTCAGAGCTGCTGCAGAGCATATTCTTCCCGAGCCATCCTGGACTTGTAGAGTGAAGCTGGACATGCTGCATGTGCTACATACAGGCTTGCAGAGTGATGCTTTTAACTGTCAGACAAGGAAGCTAACAGCACACGCTCCATCACCCTTCAATTGTCTGCAGTGCTGTACTTCAAATCTGTATGAGTAAAGGATAAGGGGGAAGTTCTTTTAGAAATGTCCTTCGTGCATGAAATAAGACTGACATCTCATGTGTGCAACTCCTTAACAAGTACAATAATCCCGCTTATTCTGTTACAGGGCTAAAGGATAAAATGAAATGTCTGAAAAGTATGTTGAGAATTGCTGATTGCGGTGGTGTTACGAGCATGCACCTGTGTGTAGTAGAGCTAGAAACAAGTCTTGGTCTGGTTGTAGGGATACAGTGATCAGGTTACGATGGATTTCTCAAGTAACAACCTCGTAGCTTGATCACGATATCCCTATGACTTGAGAAACAACAGGTTCAACTTATTTCCTTTGTTTCCTCTTTTTACACCCTTTTCCTTTCCTGTCAGCTCTGCATGTGCTGTAATAGAGGGATGTGGAAATTATTTGTGTATGTTACTAGTTTCTGTCCTTTGGTCATGCAAGTGAGTCGTATCGTATAACTTTTCAAATATTACCGACTGCTTCTTAAAAAACGAATCCATTTTAATATACAAATATATGTATTTGGGATTCCCCTAATATAATCCAGTGTCATTCCTCATAAGCAGCAGCAATACTGCTGTAAGAATCCTTCCTTCCCCCTTTCTAGTTACAAAAGGACCCTAAAAAAATAATGAAATCAGAAACAAAATTGTAAGACATGATTTCCTGCTGCCTGGTCCCATTTCAGACAGTTAGACTGCCCAAATTCAGGTTTTGTTTTTGTTATACCGTACAAATAGTCTGGTTTTAGCTCAGATGTGTATATTGCTGACAGTACTTTGGTCCACCAGCTGATTAAAATGTTGGCTGTGTGTAGCAGTTGTCTGATGAGATTTGTGTGAAGGAAAATACCAGAAAACACAGCACTTTCTGTTAAATGAGTGCACACACTGCATTCCAGTGGGCAACAACTGGAAGCAGTCACGTGGAGATGTTTCTCTTACAGAAGAAAAACTTGGATTTGTGTTTACAGAGAATTTTAGTATGTCACTATAGCAGGAGGTACTTTCTTGCTTATGACAATCAAAAATGTGAAATGTAAGTAAAGCTTTTCTTAAAAGATTTAGAGCAAATTCTGTTCCGTTTGTAGTAACGCTGACCCAAAAATAATTTTAAAATTTGGTTAGTAGTGGAATAACTCCATTCTTTATAACGAGCTCAAAACTGAAATGGACAAAAAAAGCAAATTGGGAGGTGTAGCAATTTTGAAGAATTCAGCATTTTGTAGGGAAAGTAGTTTAAGTTGCTGCCTAGAGCTGGGTGAGTGAAACAGAGCTAGGAAGGACTCAGCCTGCGGGGTTCCTGGGCAGCTGTGAGCACACTGGGGAGGAGACATCTCTCCTCTAAGTGCTCCTGTGAACTTCAGGTGTTTTGACTCCTCTGCCTCTTCTCCGGAGGTCTGAGCAAGCACTACCCGAGGATGAGGTGTGCAGCAGCCCTGCTGCAGCTTTACCTCGTTCCTTCACACTCCCTGTGCTGGAAGATTTGCCAATTCCTGGTCAGATGTTGGCAGGAGGGGCTGGATCTTTGCCTCATGACTCCTGTGCTTTGGACGTGTGGGAGATTTACATAGCTGTGGTTTGCAAAGAAAGGGAGGGAGAACGTGGTCATGCCAACGCTCTCTGCCTCCTGGGCAATTTATCCTTTGATAAGAAGCCGGTTTCCTCCTAATGTAAGACTTTCCATGCTTTGGAAATCTAATAGGGTAAGCTGACTCTGTTGTGGGGTGAGAGAAGCCCATGGAAAGGATAGCGCTCTCCTGCCAGGGTGTTCGATGTCACGCGAGGCAGGGCAGCACCCTCAGCCTGGCAGTACAGCAGTTAAACACCTTTTCACATTCCTCCTTGTGCATCTCAGATTCATACAGTGTTCCTCACACCCTGGAAGTCCGTCCCACAAGAAACTGTGCTCAGACCTCGCTGTGGGAATGAGTTAACTCTGGACAAGGCACCAAAGAGCACTGAGCAGCCCCTGCGTGCCCCTCCTTTCCTTAGCACCTTGATCTTATTCTGCTTCCCATCTCCTCAGAGCAGCTTCACAGATACTCTCCGTCCTTGCTGGTCTGGAAGGAAGCCCATCCTGCAGCTGACAACGCCTCTGGCTTCGTTGTTTAGCCACTGAGACCGTGCCTGCTGCCTTTCTCTGCCCTTCCTAACCTGCAGGTTGGGTCCCAGCCCCTCTGCTTCTTGTGGCAGGATGTGTGGGCTTACCCCATCCCATAAAGCTGCCCAAGAGCACCACGTAGTGGTGTGGTGGTATCCTGAGGGCTCCCAGGACTCAGCGGAGGTGAGGACTTGTCTGAATTCGTGAGCTGCTAGGGGAGAATTTTAACTTGGTGCCATAATGCACCAGGCTTAATGTTCTGAGGTTAAGGAGCCTTGGATTTCAGAAGTGAAGCAGTGCCATCCTCTTCTAGGGCATGTCATATGTATCATTTCCCCTTAATTCTGGAAGACACCAAGGCTCCCGGTAGTCCAAAGGTGTCTTATTATGGAGGGCTGCATGCACGCAGGGCCTTGCTATGAATTTATTATGTAGGGTACTGTGGCTGGGCATTTAGTTGGATTTATCCACGTAGAAAAACTCTGTGTGGCTTTGTGTGAGATGGGGAGCTTTGTGTGCACAGCCAGTGAGGAATTCCCCGTCACATCTGGATCGGATTGATTTCCAGTGAGAGTTTGTTTGGATCACAGATAGGCAACGTTGGCTATGCTCTGAATGTCTTTGTTCAAACTCTCAGGACCCCTGAGTGTTACTGCAGATTCTGCGAGCAAAGTATTTCTCTGATAGCTCTTACTGTGAGGAACAGCTGCACATTGCTGTGCCCTGCTGATACAGCTAGTGTTATGGTGATGCTTGCTCTGCACTGCTACGTGTAGTGCAAAAAAAGATTTCCGATTCAAATATTTCTTATTTTGAGGGGTGTTGATTAGATTGGACATATGATTTGTGCAGATTTGGTCAAGTTTCTGTGAGGATTCAGAGCTGCGCTTCTGGCTCACAGCCATCTCTAATGCTAGTTAAAAGTTAGGTGTTGGCTATAGCGAGGGAAGACCCCAATTCTTATTACTGATTTGGTAAGCTGTCAGGTTAATGCATTTCTTTGTATTTTCAGTTGACCTAATTAGCTACCTGACCCGGTTTGAGTGGGACATGGCCAAATATCCCATAAAGCAGCCGCTGAAGAATATATCGGAAGCATTATCCAAGGTAAATTGTACTCCAGATTGCAAGAAGATAATAGAATGGGGAGTCATGTCTTCTGACAGATGTGGTCCTTCCCATCATGGCAGTCAGTGAGTTTTGCCTTTGGTTTGCACAGGAGCTGGCTCAGAAACACACTGCACTGAATCAGTTAATTTAATTGCTACTGTAATAACACTGATTATATATACACACACACATATAATATGTATATAAACCTATTGATGACATCAATATATGGCGCTTTATCGGATTTACTAGGATATATTGATATGCTTTCTGCATATCAATATGCTTTAGTCCCTTTATTGTAATATTTTATTGTTTTTATGTAACTGTCATATTATTCTCCATGTCAGTTTTCTTGTGAAACGACTGCCTTACCTTAAATCAAACACACTGCTGGTCAGACGAATTGCTTACGCTGCCAGTCTATTCAGGGAGGAGCGGTCTATTGTTTGATGTAGATAACAAATGAAATGGTGAACTAGCTCCTTAGGTTAGCCCACGATACACACAGTAACAGCTAACCAAATCCTTC
Source organism: Oxyura jamaicensis (assembly GCF_011077185.1). NCBI lineage: Eukaryota > Metazoa > Chordata > Aves > Anseriformes > Anatidae > Oxyura > Oxyura jamaicensis. The sequence continues at coordinate 103,465,097 of NC_048895.1, forward strand.
TGGCTGCAGGGCCCATTGCCACAGGGCACCTGCAGAACCCAGAAGTGATGTGGGTTCCCTCTTGGCCATGATCAGCTGGTTTATGGGGCGGCTGACAGCTCTGTTCCCTCGCTACAGTGCAGAGGTGGAAGGAGGAGCAGGAGGACAATGCCTCAAGCACCTAATTGACTCACATTTTTAAAATTTGTTTTAGCAAATGACTCAAATAGAAACAGACCTAAAGACCCGATCAGCTGCATACAACAACATTAAAGGAAATTTGCAGAACCTGGAGAAAAAAACTGTGTAAGTATAGTGTGTGCCTGTTCACCTCTGGAGTGCTGCATGGCTCAAGTGAGGACAGTTCATGTCCATGTCCACTTCTGTCAAGCGGACCATGTGTATTCTGATGGGAGCAAATTTAGTGCCTGGCTTTGGGACACGCTGAGCATCCACAACTGCAGGGGAAGCTGAGGGGTAGCTGATGTTATCAGCCTGCCTTAAAATGAGCTCAGGGGAGACTGCAGTTCCTAATATGATTTTATTGGCAGGGGGAGCAAACAGCCTTGGGAAAGGGTCAAAACCGAATGCCACTGTATTGCTCTAATGAGATTCCAGGGAGTCAGAAATTAGATCATCTCAGTCAACTGGCAGATTCTTTTGCAACACAGAGCCCTTTCCTAGGGGAGCTCTGCAAATGCTTTTCAGAAAGTTGACTACAATGTTCCAGGCAAAAGCATTTATTTTCCTTCCCTGCTGTGCCTACCTCACTAGCATCCCACTTTCATTTTTCTTCTCTTTATTTCATTCTGCTGGTCCAGGCAAGGGCTAGCAGAATTCTGCAAGTCTCTGCCAGGGCTTCTCTCTACTGTCTTCAGTTGCTTATGATCCTGTGTGCTGCTACCTGGATTTTGCTGCTACCAGTTCTGTTAATCTGGATTTTCTCCAGGGCATCACCAGGTAGAAGAGTGAATTCCAGTAAGTGGTACATTTAGAGCAACTTAAAAGATGCTCTGCAAGCCCTCATCCAATGCTTGCTTGTGTGTGCCACTCTCACAGGGGCTCAAACCCCACCCCAGAGTGGCTTGAAATTTGTTCTGCTTGCTTCACACTGAGCAAGCCAGGCACCAACTCAGCCAAACTCAACCAGAAACTATAGAAAAAAATGCTTCCAGTTGTTGGTTCAGAACATTTGTCAAAAAATGCGGCTTTCCCTCATGGAGACCTGCTCAACATGGGGACTGCGGTGCCCCCGGGGTTAGAAGAGCCCTGTTACAGTTACAGTTTTCTCTGCTGAGTTTGTGTCCTGTGTCACACCGCTGCCAGCCAGCCAACCCCACTGGCCTGTGCTTCCAGCTTGGTATGGATGACGTTAGAAGCGTTTGTCCTGGGCTGCATAATTGTGGACAGAAGGCACTAATGGGACAACAAGCTCTCATTTTCCTGTTCTTGTCTTCCCAGCCTGCTCCTGCAGCATCTCTCCAGCTCCACAACTCCCAGGTCAGGGTAAGCCCCAGGAGAGAGCCAGCTGCTCTGTATGGGCAACGTGAGCAGTGCTGCACCTAGAGCAAGGGGGTGAGGGGCAAAAGCTGAGAGCTCGTGGTCCAGGCCCATCTTCCTCTCAGTGCTGTCCACCTTTGAATGCTGGTGTCTCTTGTGTGCACTGGTGCCGGCTAGCTTGGGCTTAACAAGCATCTAGTAAGTTGTTACTGGCCAGTTAGGTAATGTTCCAACTGGCACAGCAACCTCAACCCCCAAAGGTTCCTTCTTCATGCCTGCCTGGAGAAGGAGGGAGGGCAGCTGCTCTCTTCCCTCTGGTTCTTACCAGCCATGTCCAGCTTAATCGTCTGCACTTACTCAGTGTGCAGCCCCAGTGGGATTTCAGGTGACCAAAAGGGCTGTGAGCAGGCACCTCCTGCAGGCCCCACAGCACCTGTGCACAAGACTGCTGTTTCCACCATCCTTCAGCTGGAGGTAATCTTCCTGTGCTGCTGAGAGGGGTGGCTTGTCCTCCGCAGTCCAGGTTTGCTTTGACGGCTCAGGTCAGTACTGACACTGCTTGCTGTGGCTGACACACAGCCCCACAGGTGGCCTGGAGGAAAGCAGGTGCCTCCTGCAAGACGTGGTGCTGCCTGGCAGAGGGGTGGCGACTTCAGACGAGCACTTTCCAACCACCTTACTGTAAAAACAGTAGCAGCAGCATGGTGTAACTTCACATGGAGGAAAAACATAAATTAGTGCTAGTCAATGACTTTCTGGAATTAGCATTAGTTTTTTTTTATTATTATTAAGTACTATAAAGATAAATGAGTGGCCATTTTAGAAGCATAGATGTGTCCTTTAGGCGCCACATTGCTGATGCTTTTCTACTCCAGTATGCACTGTTAGCAACTATGCTTACAGCATGATACCTCCAGCCTCCTGCTGCTGGGATCCTGCTAATGTCACTTTTTTTTTGTCTTGTTCACTTTAGGGGAAACCTGCTGACTCGGACCCTAGCAGACATTGTGCATAAAGAAGACTTTGTTCTGAATTCTGAGTACCTTATCACGCTGCTGGTCGTAGTGCCAAAGTAAGGCAATAGCGTGGGCACGTGTGCTCAGGTGTGGCGTTGAGTTTGAGGCCTAAATGCTGGATCCAGGCAATACTGGATCAGACTGGGGAAGCTGATCCTCACCATGTCTGGGGAATGGGTAGATTTTTTAGCAAAGAGAACACTTTCTGCCAAGGGTGATGTTGGCACGAAAGAGACAAGGACGGCTCCAAACTCAGAGCAGGACAGAAGTGGGATGTAGGTTTTTAGCTGTTACAGAGCAGGTTCTCAAACAGCCTCCTGGTAGGAACAGTAGGAGTTAAAAAAATAAATAAATAAATAAACAGAAGAACAGATTTTTACTGGAGCTTAGCCAGTTTATAAAAGGAATTAGACCTGTCATACTCACAGGGCCTCTGCTGGTCATGTAGTTACTGCCTGCGTGTAGGATGGTTGCTATCACCATCAGCTGTGAAGGTACAAGATGTCATTCTTAGAAGCCTACACAGAACTTGTCCTCTCAGTATAGCCCTATCCCAACACACACACAGTACCATCATTTTTCTGTCTGAAAAACATGTTATGAAAACCTGTTTGAAGAAATTTCTTCACTGAAAGGGTTGTGCAGCATTGGAACAGGCTGCTTAGGGAAGTGGTTGAGTCACCATCCCTGGAGGTCTTCAAGAAAGATGTAGAGTTAGAACTTAGTAGCATGGTCTAGTGGTGGACTTTAGGTTAGAGGTTGGACCAGATGACCTTAGAGGTCTTTTCCAACCGGAATGATTCTATGATTCTAAGAAGCTTTGTGTTTTGTATCACATAACCCAGCTCCTATTCCAACCCATTACCTTAATTAGCTATGATTATCAATACATTTACTTTCTAGTATACAGTATTTATTTGCTTTGTTTTGTGTTTTGTGCTCAAAGGTCAAGCTACGTACAGTGGCAGAAGACGTATGAATCCCTCTCTGATATGGTAGTGCCTCGCTCCACCAAGTGAGTGAAATTCCAAATTAAGGTCCTGCCTGGCTTCAGAGATACTTGCTGTATTTCAGTCCCTCAAGTTGCTCAAGAACGACTTGTCTAACACATGAGCTCCATGATAGCATATAGATATGCCCAATCTCACTTGAAATCAGAAATTACACCATTGAAGGAAAGTACAGGTGAAAGAAAGAAAGAAAACAATAACAAAACAAAACACAAAAAACATGGTTAATGTTTCTTCCTGCAATTAGTGTGTTGTTCCCTTTTCAACTAATCTAGTTCTTTCTACGTGCAGTAATCTCACGAACAATGAACCAGGTCTCTTGCTCATTGTATAACAGAAACAAACAAACAAACAAAACCTAGTTACAATAATCCAGGCATAATTCAGACACAATCACATACAACTTTTTTTAAAAAACTACTTTTTACAGAGATCAAACAGTATTTTTGCATCTGTAATTGTTTTCTGCAGTAGAATAGAATAATCCAGTGCACTGCCATTTGCATTATCCTTTCACATGGAGTAAGTAATCCTTACAAGGAATTAAATATTCCACTGCTCAGCTCAAGGCACACCTGAGGTCCAATCCAGGGGTAAGAGGTGACAGCGATATTAGCTGAAATGGAAGAAGCAGAAAGCATACAGAACGAGGAAAGCTGTGTGCTAGTGCCTGTTGTAAAAACACACGTGCACGTAAGTAAAAGGGACATTAGAAAACATGGGGAAAAAAGCCAGGCAGAATGTGTGTGTACTGTAATAAATTCAGAAAGTTAAGTCATGGGCTGTCCTCTCCTATGACTTCCCAACTGAAGTCATCTCCAGTGTATTGGCAGTACTGGGGTTGGTGCTAGTAAAGTCTTTGTTCTGTATTTCAGTTACAGCAGGTCTCGAAAGGCAGGGTGTTGTGCATTATCATAAGTGAAAAAAAAAGAACTTTAAAAGGAAGGTGAAGAAAGCACAAGAGGTTTGCAGTGTCGAGTCACAGCAGCTGTTTTTCCCTCCCACAGAATGATTGCTGAGGATGCTGAAGGAGGACTCTTCACAGTGACCCTATTTAGAAAAGTGATGGATGACTTCAAGGCTAAAGCCAGAGAGAACAGGTAGGCAGTCATGGATTGCGAGGCACGTCAGGCTAACAGATGATGACGGTGAAGGCCCTTGGTCTCTGTGCAGCACAGCTGAAAGCATTGCTGTGTTTTAGGACTTTGCTGTTTGGGCTGCTGCTGGCCCTGAAGCTACTGAGAAGGCAGTGGGGAGGGAAGAATCCATGACTAAATAGAGCAATTCTTTTCTTTGAACACCGAACTGCAGATCCTGAAATTGTTCTTCCTGCTACTGGCAGCAGGAAGTTTGCTTTCTGGCAGTGACCTCAGCTCCTACCCTCCAGATACTTTAGATGTCTAAATGGCTAACACCTTTAAACATCCCAATCCTGCTTCTCCAGATGCAAAAGAAATGTGTGCGTATTGCTTGGACTATGGCTTGTGAGAGCAAATGTCATTCAATTACAGGTTCATGGTTCGAGAATTTTATTTTGATGAGAAGGAACTGAAATGTGAAAAGGAAGAGCTGATGAAATTAGCTTCTGATAAGAAACAGCAATACGTAAGTAGCACATCAAGCTGATGGCCCATGTATTGACAGCCTTTGGTACCAGTGTAAGAATCTCACTCAGAAATGGTTTTATGGTTCCAGCACATTCCTGTGAGCTCCACCTAGCACTGAAAACTAAGGCACAGGATAGATTACAGAATTTGCCCAAGGTTACTCAAGTTTCTGATAAGCTGGGAGCCAATAATGGGTTGCCTGAGAATTAATCAGCAGCCCGTGGTTTCGATGGCGATAGCTATGGAGCAGCTTCAGGTAGTGAAGGGCATCACGGTACTGTTATGTCTGTTCTCATAGGGCCCTTTACTGCGCTGGCTGAAAGTGAACTTCAGTGAAGCATTTGTGGCTTGGATTCACGTGAAAGCCTTAAGAGTCTTTGTTGAATCTGTCCTGAGGTAAGTGGCTACACACGCAGTGCTGGCAGAGATTCCTGGAGAAGTCAGAATGTGCAGCTTGCTTCCTGCGGCTGTGCCTTCATGGGAGGCAGCATCCCTTGCACACGTCTCCAGGAGATCACAGGAGATGACACAGATGACCACAAAAAGGGTGACATACAGAACTGATACGGTTCCTTGGGGTCACTTACAGGGAAAACAGAATGCCTTTTAGTTCCCTTATGGCTTCAAAATGAAAATGCTTCCAGATAAGGAGGCAGCACAGCACCACTGAGGTTGTGTGCTGCAGGCACTAGCTACTGCTGCACCACGAGTTGCGAGGCAGAAGGAAGGGGTGGAAAGCTGTGCCCCCCGGGAAATGACCCCGTGTGTTGATGTGTCCCAAGGTACGGCCTCCCGGTGAATTTCCAAGCAATGTTGCTGCAGCCAAATAGGAAGTCTGTAAAGCGCCTGAGAGATGTCCTAAATGTGGTCTTCAAACACCTGGACGAAGTTGCAGCAGCAAGTATAATGGATGTATGTATTTAGGCTACAACTGCGCGTGCTGTAGCAGTTCAGTCAGGATCCCCGGATACAGCTGAAACCTCTGGTGGCTACAGAATGGACTGGGGCATCAGGCAGGGGCAGGTTATCATGGAGATGTACAAAGATTGTGGTTTCCATTGAAGCAGCCAATGTTAACAGCTACCAGGCTGAAACAGGTCTGCTCAGTTATGGCAGTCTCTTCAGGTGAAGCTTCAAGCCTTCTATAAGCTTTCAACACGAGCAACAACACTTCAAAACAAACGCTAGGCCTATGACAGCTCCCTCCCCAGTAAACAGCTGTCACTGGCTAAACATCTCAACCTGGGCCTTCAGCAGGCAGCAGTACTTACTTGCTTGCTCCCGCCCCTCATCTTGAGTGCACAAAGGATTTAGGATAAACCAGTGGCTTAAAAATGGCTAAGACCTGGCAGGCATAACATTCCCAGTGCACGAAACAAGGAGATAGAAACATATTGGTTTAGAGATGAAGCACCCAGAAATGCTGCAATACACATTCATAAAGTTACAAACAAGCATCAACTCTCAATGGTAACGGCATTAGACAGCCTAAAAATACCCAGTAAACATCAGATTGCGTGTGAATTCCCTGTGTTAAGCACAGCAAGTACAAGACTCCATTTCGCCTAAGAAAGTGAAGTACAAAAAGCAATCCACCTTAGCTTGGAACAGCGCAACACTTTTACTGGTACTAAAGTCATGTTGTTTCCTTTTGCAGCCTGGCATGGACATCCCTGGTTTACAACTGAGCAATCAAGAATACTATCCTTATGTCTATTTCAAGATTGACCTCAGTCTTCTTGACTGCAGTTAAAAAAAAAAAATCACTCAAACTCAACCTATTCAAGACCCTAATGTTATAATGAAAGAATCGTTAGCTGTTGAAAGTCAAATTAAAATGCAGAAGCTGTAGCAGGATAACCATGTAAGATTTTCCTAACACTTCCAATAACGTTTAAACGACTTCAGTATAAACATATTTTGTTCATAGTGTTACAGAAATACATTTCAGAGGCAGGAGGTACTATGGTAGTATTTATTATTTTGTTGGTAAGTTACAAAGATGGAGTCTCTAATGGACTGGAAATAAAGCAGTTTTAAATGTGTGGTGGCTGATGGATCTATTAGGTGCGTACAGTCAGGGTACTAACGAAAACTAAAAACAGGAAAAAAAAGCATCAGAGCAGAATCCCAAGGGATTTTTTTTCTTTCTCTAGTTTAATAAAATTACTTAAGAAGATTTGCCAGGTTTGCTTTGAACCTTATCGTGGTATGACTTACAGTCCCACAGTACTCAAAAATTTAGTTTTTGCCAGGACACATGTTTGAATGTGTCATTAGGAGAGCTCATCTGCTGGGACGACTTGAGTAGGAGCACAGCTCCTGCCACACAGCAGTGGTCAAGTGATTGTTGGCTGCCAGCAGTTACACTGACTTTCAGAGGAATGAGCTAAGGGCAATCCCTTACAGACACCACCAGATCATGAATATCCACATTTTAAATTATTTCCTTGAAAGGATGGGAACTTTCAGTTCCTCCATTCCATACTTATAAACAAGCTGATCACATGAGGGTCACTCTACTGGACACTGACACACAAGACATGGAGAGCAGTATCATGTAATAGTGTCTTTATTTAAAAAAAGCAGCAGTAACTATACCCATGCCCAATCCTGCTTCCTCTTGCAATGAAATTGCTATTTCAGACCCAAACAGTGCCAGATGGGAAGTGAAGTATCAGATCCAATCTGCTGGAGACAGCACCTTGGTTTTTTTACTGTTAGCACCTCATGCCCTACAACGGGGATTAATTTTACTGCTAGTTCTGGGGAAAGAAAAAAAAAAAAGTACCAGCTCTCAGTGCAGCAGCATTTCCTACTGGATGCAACACAATTTCCATTGTACTAACGAGCATATGAAGTCTGGCACAAAGAAACAGAACCCCCTGAGAAAGAATAGGAAAAGGAAGACTAAAGAGCATTTAAACTAAGATTGTCTCTCTAACCAAGCTTGAGGCCAAACTGCCAAGACTTTTCGCAGCAAGGAGGTAAGGTTTAGGACTCCCTCATCCTCCAGGCTCTCTTCTGCCATTCATTTTACAAGAGTCATTCAAAATGGAATAGCTTTCACCATGTGCACCTCTGTTACTCTGTACAAGACTAACACTGTGTGTCAAAAATATTGTTTTATTCTTTAATTGAAACAGAAGCCGACCAGGTTCCACCTCCATGGAAAAGAAAAAAAAAAATCACATTTAAAATTGTTTACACTAACAGCCTCCAGTAACACTCAAACAGCACACCATCAACAAAATAAACCCCAAGATGTTTCAAAGAAAATAAAAATCCATGTTGTCCTCAAAATATTTGTTACACAGAATACAATCAAGTTTACTGGTTATGACAATTCATAGAATTTCTGCAATGTTTTCTTGAGTTGCGTACAGTTCACTGCTGCAGTGCATCACGTAGCACAGTGTGTCGTGTGCTACTTCTCCATAAAAAGGCCACTGGAATATCCATCTGAATGTGAACCAGGTTGCAAACTGCTGCGCAAACTCTCCCAAGAAAAGAAGTCTCCTGAAGATCTCACAGCTCATCTTTATCCCAGTCATCCAGATCCACGTCACTGAGATCTATATCATCTTCAACTGGAAGCTGTGAAAATGTGAAAAAGCAAGAATTCTGAGCAAATGTTTGTCAGCACACAAGACCAAAACGTTACTGACTTAGATCCTTCCTTCATCCACATGTAAAGCTCCCTCCTGTTCCCTTTCATTCCTAAGATCTCAGTGTTATGAAGCAATGGATAACTGATCAAAGTTTAGACTAGAAAAAGGATTTTTTCTGCTTACTATATATACTCCAGATAAAAGTCAAAACCAAATAGACCATGTAACAGAACTACTACCATATTCTATATTTTAATTCTATTGAAGTTGACCAAAGCGTGGTAGTAACTGATTTTTACAGCAGTGTTGAACTTTAAAGAAGAACACAGTCACAGTGTGGGACTTACAAACTTTCCAACATTAAGACTTTGGTATTAAGGTCAGCACATGGCAGAACCAAAATCTCCACAATGTCTGGGTCTCACAGGCCTTCCTTACTTGGCATGGGTAGTAAACGTTCCGGTCTCAAGTAACTCAACTTTCAGATTGCATCCTAACTGCTAGACCGGAGTGCCACGTTTGCGTCAGACAATCAACGTGGTGTCTGTTTTACCATTATCTAAATCCTGCTGCCAGACCACCGAGATGATTTGCTATAGTTATTAACAAAAGAATTTTCACACTACTAATTCTCACTCTGCCCAGTCTCCTCTGAACCTTGCAAAGCATCAGCACTCTTACAGATTGAGCATTTCTTACCTCACCATCTTGGCCATCCCAAGGTTCAACTGTGTAAATTTTAGGGAAAGCTCCACCACCCACTGGCGCTGTTGAGCCACGACCAACAGATAGTTCCCTGAGATGAGACAAGTAAAAATTAATTTTAAAAATTTTCTCCAGTCTCCATCCACCTGGAACAGTCTGGTTCAATTCCACCTTAGAACAGCTCGAGATCAGGTTTCTTTTAAGTGGACTCTTAAGCCTCTACTGACTACAAGGGCTACAAAACCAGCTCCTGCTGTGAAGCACCCCATCTTGCACTTGTTGGTTACGCTTGCTCAAAGGCTTAATATTAAAACGCTGAGGAGCTAATCCTTTTGCACTCTTTGAGGGACAAATCAGACACAGGACAGGACGAGAAAGATTACTGGCAATAGAAAAAACCTCAAGAATATCATCAACACTGATTTAGATCCGTTTATATCATTATGGAATGGCACTGCTAGGAATTACTCAAGAACTTCCCAATTACTAGTTACTGACCAGATCACACCATTTAAGTTAAGCAGTATTGATTACCAAATCCCAATTTACCGGCCTAGTAGGGAAACAGATTTTTTTTACGATTAAAGTTCACTTCTCTGTTTTCAAAATATTTTCAGAAGTCTTAGCAAAACTACCATTAAATTCTAAACAGCCAACTTTCTGACAGTACCTGTCCACTACACAGATGTAGACTGCTTTAGTAATTGCAATCCCATTGAAATCATTCCCTTTCTCCAGTGAATGCATTTTATATTTAACTGTGCAAGTCTCATCTCATCCATAACAGCCTGATTTTGGTCCAAAGAGTCACAGCACCAGGCATTGAAAGATTTAACTCAAATAAAGGTTTAATACCTGAGAAACTCATTGATCCCTTGCTCACTGAACGATCCTTTCAGAAGGGCAAATTTCATTTTCCGAGCATTAATAGCTGCCATTGCTGGATACCCAAAGCCTCCAATCCCCAAAGAGCTCTCAAGATCTGACTGAGCGCCTGCTTCTGTCCACAGCCACCTTGAGAAAAAAAAAAAACAAACAACAACTTAATTAAAAGTAAGTATTGCAATTGTTTTAGAGTCACACATACCCTGCCGAGCTTGCACTGGGCTCTAATCTGCCCTTGATGATGTTGACCCATCCCCGTTTGTTACTCCAGTCAGCAGCGAGTATCAGGGTCCCAGATTTGAACCATGCAACAGAAGCAAGCCCCTCCTGAACAGCAGCACCTCTAGCCCAGCCCCCGTCACAGCTACTTTGCTGGTGAATCGAACAGCCACGTAAGCCATTCCAAGGCCAGAACAACGCTACCAGTCAGAACAAACGGCTGCACCTCTAGCTTATAATAAGCAACGTTTAAAATGGCTCAAGTCACAGATCTCAAACATGACAAAATAGTGCCCAGATCTCACGGTAGAGGATTTCTGGCCGAAGACTGGATGACCAACATTTCACCCAGTATTATTTTCTCGCTGATCAGGTCTCAGTTCCTCTAATGCTTAACAAGTCTGCTGAGGCTCCTCTGGAACCAGCTTATCTCAGCATTTTTCCTCCAAGCTTTCAAGCCATTTTGTCTCTTTTTCACAGCAGTCAGTGTCAGAACAACTCTCACTTCCCACAGAAGTCTACATACACTCTAGAGAGGAGGAAAAAGAGGCTGAACCTGCTGGAACATGAGAACTGTTAGCAGTTTTTTTTTTTGAGAATGCCAGTCACACTGACAGACTTACCCCTCACCAAGACTTTCAAGGGGTCCAAAATACTGCCCTAAAATACTATAGCATTCATGGTAAGAGTAAAACATGCTTAATCTGATCTCATAATGCTTGGAGCTCTCTTGTAAACACAGGACTTGAGAGATGCATGAAGACGAGAAAAATACAGCCGTTTATTCTAGAGCCACAAGCCACCTCCAGCCCCAGCAGTTAGTGAAATACCAGGAGAGCGGATCCAGAACAAGGAACAACTCTCTGCAGATAAATGCCATACAAGACTCTCACGTTACCTCTAAAAACACCCACATCTTTTCCAAAAAGATGAAGCCACAATGCCACTCACCCCCACATCTTCTTTTTGTATTTTTCAGCCATTTTTAACATGACGTCCAGGTAAGAATTCCTCCCTGAAGCTCCTGTTTGTGAGACAGAATTAAAAATTAAAAAACACTTCTACATGCTTTAGGGTACAAATTCATATAGAAGACTGCTTGCTTGTGTGTTTACCTGTGTCAAGAATATGAGGCAGGACAGAAATGATACACAGCTGATGAGCATCACAGGTAGTCTTCAGAACATCCTCACTAATTATCTACAAGAAAGAAAGACACACAGTCAATGAAAGTCTTTTGATTACCCAGCTGTGTCTGCACTTCCCGCCAGCAACCCACTGACTCCATCCTACCAGGTAATAAGCACATGAAACAACACAAAAGCTTGCAAGCCCCACCTCCTTCACTGGTCCCCCAAGGTAAGACTAATTACAAAGAGTTCACAAAGCTTTCTGTTAAGACTTGAAGAAAATTAAGCAGCATCAAACAAGGCTTGGAGGGAACACAAAGATGCCACTTCTAGCTCAAAATCAGTGCCCTTGATCCAGGGTTTGTGTAAAACAAACCGCTGGTCTCATTGCAAATCACTGCAGACTGCACACCCAGACATGTGCCTGTGCCTGCAGTTCCCATTCGTGCTGTGGTTAGCATAAGGAGAACCAGCAGGGAGCAGCATTTGCTAAATACAGGGAAATTAAACTGACATTTGATGGATACCATTTCTATTTGATCTACCACCTTAAAAAACAAAGGAATCAATCCATTTATGTGGATCAGTAGTCACCAAACTTTGACTCTGCATCCTATCAGTAAAAAATATGTTTTCAGCACACAGCCCCAATATACCTTATGTAAGTAACGTATCTGTTATTCTACTAATACTCTATGTATATAATAAAATATACACAGTAGAGATTAAAAAAGGATGGGATAAGTATGAAATAATCACTATTTAAGAATATGTATTTTTATTTCATTAATTGTACAAAAAGTTTTTCTTCCCATACCTCAATGGATTGTCTCTGCACACCCCCAGAGCTGAACCTGCCCCACTCTGGAGACAACTGATCGTGATCACCGTTTCAATTCTAACCCCATCAAGCCAAAATCAGAAATCACCATATTGAGTCTGGAATCTTTTGGACAAGTTGGGTCAATTTTCATGCAACTCCTAATGGAGAGCATACAGATGCTAAAACCTTATCATCTTGTTCTTCACTCAACTTTTCCTTCATTCCCCAAGAGGGTTCAGTCATCCTGGCACCAGCACCGACAGTGCCTTCACTGTACTAATTCTGAATCCTTTAGGGAACAGCAGATACACAGTGAGAATTAAAGAACAGAACGCAAAGCGATCAGAATTGTTATCCTTGACTATTTCTGCCTCAAAAATGGTGCAAAAGCAGCATACGTTGGCTGTTTTATTTACAGTCAACATAATCCTATAAAAATGCTACAAAGGATATAATGGAAAAAGCAATTTGAAAAAAAAAAAAGTAGAGGTACCTCCAAGAGCTCAGGTGGTGGTGCGTTATCAGAAAACAGATCCAAAGCACGAGCAATAATATCAGATCTAGTTCTCCCACCATCATAATCAACAGGGTCTTCTCCTTTCTGGAAGATTTTAATTGTGGGAAATCCACGAATCTGCAAGAGAAGTTTAAGTCATCAACTCAGTAAATCTGGTCATCTGTGGTGGAAGGCATCTGCTGCTCTGTTGTATTCCAGATTAAGAGATTTAATTTGTCGATGAATCAAGTCTTACAACATGTTACAACTGAACTTAATTTTGTAGCTTTCTGCTTATGCAACAATTCAAAACAGTATTTACACGCTGAAACACTGCTTCAGGTTTTAGGACTGCTGAAGTAGCAATGCTTTCCATCTCCCTTCAGAGGTACCAAGCACTGCAGGTTAATTACAGGAGGACTTCCATAACCCTTTGTACCGATCAGACATTAGTTTCCCCAGCTTAGTCTGGCAAAACAGCACTGTGCCTACGTGGAAGAAACAAAAACACAGTACTAAAAAAAAAAGACCTTAAGCTCCCTCCTGCTACACTTCAAATACAATTTGTTCAGTGCTCTTGCTGATTGCTTTAGGCCCACAGCAAACTGATGTGGGCAGCTAGTATCGGTGGAGCGATCCCTGATAACACCTGGGTGTGCTCTGCAGCCATCCACACAACATGGTGTGAAAGGAGAGACCTCTCACTACAGTGATAAGGCTATTCAGGATGCTATGAAAGTGAACAGCCTTTTTCATCCGCAACCAACAGGTTTATTCTTTTCCTCTCACCCCTTTTATATTGTTACTGACATTCAGGAATGAATGAATTGTGCAATAACTGTGTGTGTCACTTAACATTTTTAGAACAAAACATCTAAGTGGTGCCAGGTTGCAATCAGTTCAGTAAGATCGAAGGGAAATCTGACTTACGAGGGACTGAAAGGAAATCTTAACCACTGCCAGGCACTCACCCCATACCGGCTCGCCAGCATCTGATTGACTGTTGCATCTACCGCAGCCAGCTTTACTTTCCCCTTGGTTTGTTCTTTCACCTCAGTGGCAGCAGCTGCCCATTCTGGCTCCAGACTGAAAAACAAAAGATTATCAGTGCTCTAAGTCCTCTCTGAGTTAGCAAAAGCATACCTCATTCCAACAGTACGGAGCATACATCCATCACACCGAGGGAAAAGAGAAACTTATGGAAGACAGCCAAATGGATTATTAAAAGTTAAATTCAAATCCTAGATCTGAAGGAGTGAAGAGGTTAAAAAAAACCAACAAACTCTGAATCTTATTCCTACTGTTAACTAGGAGTTTTACTAAGGGAGAGTGCAGCCAGAACAGCACACATGGGGCCCTGCACTGGAGAAGCCCGCATATTCTCAGTAAAAACACCTTATAGAAAAACACACTTCTGATATTCCTAAGGTCCCTTCCAGGGAATTAAGGGTATTGCACACAAATGAGCACTAATAGGAACCAAATTGTCAAAACAAACAAAAGACTCATTTACTTTTTGCAGTGCCCACACCACGGGGCATAAAACTCCACCATCCACACATCGTCACTATTTATGACGTTCTTATCAAAGCTGTCGTCAGTCAGCTCAATCACATCCTTCTTGTCTCCACCTCCGCTCTCTCGGCTCTGTAAAACAAACAGACCCTCACATAAGATGCAACCAAAATGGGTTTCCCACACAAGCTCTCCCACCTCATGCTGTACCAAGCGCTCTTTGAGTTAGATACAAAACAAGCAGTGTTAGGTCGTACAACTTTCCCATTTTAGAACTGACAACAAATATATGCAGCTTATTCCCATGGCACCTTCAACAAACAGCAAGAAAATCTTCTCTTAAGAACAGTGTTTGGGTCAAACTGACTAACAGGAACATGTGGAAACCCTTCCCCAGTTCTTCACGCTCACATCAGTCCAAGAACAAAGGGCCCTCCACAACCCACCTGGGCCACCATGTGCCCTGCTTTCCGTACAGAAGATGCCAGTGCACACATGGTGCAGTCCACCCAAGCCTTCTATCTGGCCAACCTGAGGATGTCAAGAGACTCACTCCACGATTTAGAAACTATAGGATGAGTTAAGTGTTTCAATTTACCTTCAGGGAGAAATCCAGCAAGACAACTACAGCAGAACATTACCAAATTTAAGAACAAGCAAAAAAAACACTCATCCACCTAGCTTAGACTTGGACCAGGCAAACGGTGGCCCCAGTGCCAAGCAGATTTGCCAAAGATTGCTCTCACCAGCCCGAAGCACCGTTATTCACCACTGCTACAAACAGGGGCCGACGCTAGGACCACACTGTCCCGTATCTTCATTAACGACCTGGACAGCAGGACTGAGTTGCACCCTCAGCGAATTTGCTGATGATACCGAACTGGGAGGAAGGGCTGATGCACCGGATGGGTGTGCTGCCATTCAGCACTACCTCAGTCAGCAGAAGTGAGCAACCTCAAGGTACAACAACGGCAGAAACACTGTGGAAGAATAACCTCCCCACCATCACATGGGGGAAGGCTAGCTGGAAAGGTTTTCCTCAGGGTCCTAGTGGAGAACAAGCTGAACTTGAGCACTTCTGCGGCAAAGAAGGTCAACAACCTCCTGGGCAGCATTAGGCAGAGTTGCCAGAAGGTCAGGGTTGGGATGCCACCTTCTCTTCTACTCAGCACTGGTGAGGAGCATCTGTAGTGCTGGGCTCCCCAGTATAAGGGTGTACATGCACACTGGATTGAGTCCAGCCGGGGTCAAAACTGATTAAGGGCTTCGTGCATCTGACATACGAGAGGCTGGGAGAGCTGGGATTGTTAAGCCCGAAAGAGAGAAGGCTCAGTGAGGACCTTGTCTGTGTATATAAATAACTGAGTGGGAGGGAGCAAAGACAAAGCCAGTCAAACTCTTCTCTGCAATGCCCAGTGTAAAGGCAAAAAGGGCCTAAGTTGAAATACAAGAAGTCCATTTAAAAGTATGAAACTGCCCAGGGAGTGCAGTCTCTGGAGTCCCTGACCTTGGAAATACTCAGAACAGGCCTTGACACAGCCCTGGGCAACCTGCTCTAGCACGGAGCAGGAAGCTGGACTAGGCAACATCCAAAGGTCCCTTCAGAGCCATGCTGTGAACAGAGAGCAGGGGGCACAACCCCAACCTCCTGCACTGGACAGCCTCCAGTTCAAAGCAAAACCACACGTTTCCTCAAATACCTGTCTCCCAGAACTATATCCTCCACTTCTGCCGCTGAGGCGGTCTTTCACCAGGGACCGAAGAGCACTAAGGGCAGCATCAACAATGGCTTCACTTGTCCTGCCACCTGCAAAACAGCAAAATGAACGATTAGAACACCGAAAAGCCAGTCTAAGGCTGGCCACTGACTAAATTACAAATTTAAGGAACACATTCTCTCCCTAGGGGTTCTTTAGGACAAGCAGGACTGGGCTGTGAGTGATACAGCACCAGTGGTGGGACATTGCTCAAAACACAAGCGGCAGGATTCTATCTCACTCTGCTTTTCAAACATCCACCTTTATCTGATGGAGGGGGTGACTGTGGCAAGCTTCCACTAAACCACAGGAAAGCAGCAATTTTCTGGAGCTGCCCATCGAGCTCCACCAACTAAGAACTGGTGATGGGACGCGCAGCCTGAACTAAAATATGCACAACTGATCCAACAAGTCCCACCCACCTGCCTCTCCTCGTTACTAAAAGCACTAGACAGGGAGGAACTGCAACACAAGACAGCACTAACAGCTAACATAATTACTGTATGCAGGGACGCTTTTAGGTGCGCAGCACATGAAATAGGATCATATTTACCCTGATAATCTTCTGCTTTGTTTTTGTTGGCTCCAAATATCTTGATAGTTGGAAAGCCCCTGACACCATACTGTCCACCCAAGGACTGATGCTTATCTGCGTCTACCGCACCTACTTTCACTACACCCTGTGGAAGTAAAAACAAAAATTAAGGCAAGCCTTCTACAGTCATTTAACACATTTTATACTCTGCATCTGCTGGAGACAGTTATTAGGAAGCTAAGAAAAGAGTCACTGAAAGATGCTGTAACCCAAGAAGCATTAAACTAGGGAACACCTTGTATGCTCATTTCTTCCTTTATCCTAAGTTTTAAAGTTTTTTTTTTTCCCCTTAAAAAAAAGGAATATATATTTTATGTAGGAAAGAGCTCAGCGAATCACTGAATGACTAAGTTTTCCGTAATGAAGGAAATACTCATCACCAACAGCTTACAAAGCTGTGTTCAGATACTCAGTTCATGCTGTTCCTGTATTTCAATAGCACGGACAGGACAGCAAGGAAGATAAACATGCTATTTTGGGAGATGGATGGATTCTAAAGTCTTGTGGTGCTGTTAAAAGCAGACCTGGAAAACAGTAATGGAAACTCGCTGGGACCAACTTGACTTGCTTCCTCTACAAATGAATGGCTTTTTAGAAAAAGTGAACTTTTAAGTGCCTGCGTGTCACCTTTTGTGTGTCACTTCTGCAGCTGGACAAGTATAATTCAAGTGCTATGATTCGGGTTATTTCCATTCTGCCTCCATGTTTCCAAGCCAGATGACAAACAGACAAGTTCTCCTCAGTCCTCTACCACAAGTGCATTTGTGAAAAGTTAAACTTACTTTTAATGCTGTTGCGGCTTTCTTCCACTCAGGGGTTAGTCTTTGACAGTGACCACACCTTTTAGAAGGAAAAAAAAACACAGAACAGTAATATTCATTCCGACTGCAAAACTATGTAATGAAGAGAAAGCAGCCTTGTTGGGTTTGCAAATCAAAAGATTTCTACCCATGAAGAGGGGAAGAGGCTATACCACATCACATTATCACTCAGACAACTGTAAGAAAAAAACAACAACAAACCCTCCGTATATATTACATAGATACATACATATATGCACATACACACACCGCTCTTCCAAGCTACCTGCCTTTCCAAACAAATATATAAATGTGAGCACCAAAAGCCAGGTTTACACACAATCTCATCTGATGCAAGCTAAAATGGATCAGTGATGAGGATTGAAAGGTTTATTCCACAGGTAACTCCTTAACTAGCAAGGATTTTTGGTGCACCATCTGGAGGGGTCTGTAGGAAAAGACCAACAGCTGACTGGCAGCCAGTGTATAATCATGGCATCCTAGGTCTGTAGGAAAAAGGAGCCAGCCATTAGCTGCTAACTACCGTACACTTTAGTCCTACTGTTTGGCCTGGCAAGCTGCAACAGCACTAGGAAGAGGCAGCAGGTCAGCCTTCACCTAAACCTCCTGGTACAGACACTGTCAGGGAGTGCAACCAAAGGCCCCTTTCTTCAGGGCCTGGAAGCTTTGGACAGCAACAGTGCAGAGGAGTTGTGCAAAGATGGAATATGCATGATCAGAATTTATACACAGGATGAAGAGACTCTGTGCTCTGGTCACCGGCAGGATGGGAGAAAGAGGCAGTAAATTAAGATGCACAAAGCCAGTATTTTTAAATGGAATTTTTAAGTGTGAATTCAGCTCTGTGCTTCACATTAGATTGAGGTTAATATAGAAATAAGTAAAGAGCCTTTTAACTTGAGGTGGAAAAATAGTATGCAGAGTTTCATTATTACAATCTTTTGCCAATTTGAGACTAATCCCTCCCTTTTTCTCCAGTGAAGATGTTTGAAAAAGGAACCCCAACTACAGCTGTTTTCTAGTCATGAGGCCACCAAGTTGATACCTGAGCTGCCAATGAATGAAAGAAACCCTGGACTGATCAGCACCAGATTCCTACGGTGCTCCTCCAAGATAAGAGCAACCAAGGACACAGCTGTAATTCTCACCATGGGGCATAGAACTCGACGAGCCACAAGCTGTCACTCTGAATGACCTCCTTGTTGAAGTTGGTTGGTGTTAGCTCTATCACATCATCACTGGCCGAATATAGACCGTTAACTGCCAGGAATAGCGTGCAGCTCACTGTGCCTAGAACAAAAAGCAAAGCAATCAGCATTCCCACAGACCATTTATGGCACTCCTGTTTCCATGGCTAAATCATCTCCCCTCCCCTAAGCAAGCTTTCACATCAGCAGAAAGAAAAAAAAAACAGGGTGAGGAACTCCAGCTTCACCAGACAAAACAGAAATTAACTCTCCCTCCCCAGTTAAATCACAGTTTCATAGGATCATGTAACATATTCTCTGTGCCTACAGCAAGGTGGACTCCTATTAAGCTGAGGATGTCCAGAGAACACTCGGTCAAGGCTGCAACCCTATCTTCTGCTGGTACCAGACAGGCAGGACTTCCACGTGGACCCCCAAGATCAGCTACAATTCCTTCTCAGTTTTCTCACAGGACTTCCTAAGCCAACTGCCTGCATCTCTTGCACAACAGGCACGCAGTGGACTGCACTACCAAACACATGTTTCACAGGGCCACTTAATGCAGGAATTAGTACAATTACACTGATTTTAGGACAGATCCTGACAGTAGTGCATCTGCCTTCATTCTTGCTCACGAGGATCCTAATCTAGCATTGATTTGTCTCTCTAGCAATAGGCTGGAGAGCAACAGCTAAATCTCTCTGGTTAACTCAAACACCTTTGGGGCTCTTAAGTAACACCCTACTGAAAAGGCACAAGGATATAGCTTTCTGTTAAAACATTTCTTACTTCTGGTCACTTCTGTATCTTATTGTTACTTGAGACTTTCCATGTAAAGCTTCACAATCCTTCTTTCTACCTTGTCAGAGGATTAAGACCTGACTTTATGAAAGACAAGCATCTTTGTAACAAAGTCCATAAAGCAGAATATTTTCTTAATCCACCAAAGTCTCGGGGAGTAAAAGCTCAGACACTGAAGTCAGAACTAATGAAAAAATAGTTAGCTAGTTTGCAAGTGGTTATTAACTCGCATGGCAAGCTGCACCTAGTCTCTCATCGAGACTGAAGATACGGTTCAGTGACGAGAACTCTGCAGCACATGGCACACAGACTGCACAGCATCACCTACGCTTTAACAGTCCTGCTCAGGAAGAGACAGTTTCATTATATGTAGTCTGCAGATGAGGGAAGCACAAAAAAAAACATCTTTCAGGTTGCTCAGCCAGAGGTCAGGACTGAATCACCCCACTGCAAACCAGCACCTTATCCAGCGCTCCACGCCCCCTCCTAACAGCATTGTCTAGCCCTCTTTTAGGGTGATCCCAGCTGGTTTCCACCACCAGACTTCCCTGTTAGATTGGCTCTGTCCCTTCAGTTTGCCCACACACAAGCAGCACTTCATCAGCACAGATCAAGCGGTTCTAGGGCAGTATGTGGCTGTCACAGCATGTTACGGTGACCTACAGTAACAACTGCCGCTGGGGCAGGGTAAGGAAACAAGGATGCAAAACGCTACCTGAATGCCACAGCCATTCTCAACAAAAAAAACTCTTCCCACAACGAAAATAGATTATTAAATTTAAGGCAGCATATTTTATCATCACCTATGGCAGAATACGTTCAGAAACCAAACAGAGCTCACCCAGCCATTTCTGTCGGCTCCCAGACACTTCAAATAGAGAAGTTCTACCTCATGCAAAAAATATGCCAAAGAGAGCTTACAGGAGATAGCACAAGGCAAAATTTACCTAGTCACACACCACTCTGTTTTGATTTTTATTCTGACTATGACTCATGAACCAGCAGTGTAATTTCCCATTCTACTGTGAGACATGCATGGTTTAAGTCATCTTTAAAAAGTAAAAAGATTATTTTCCTACAATCCCTTAAGCCAGAAAAATACAAACCTGTGATTGCTTGGTTCTTAGGGGGAGCATCAACCTCAGATAATCCAATTTCAGAAGCTGTTCTCTAATGTAAGTAAACTACACAGCCAGGAGCATTGTGAAGGCAATGAAGGTGGCTCTAGGCCACTATCACTCGTTCCCATCGAAAAGCCAGAGGAGCTGGGCAGGAAAGCTTTTGCTGGGGTGTATCTTTGTGAACTCCCTCCTTAGGACACCCACACCTTCTGAGGCCCAAATTCACCCTGATGGAGTGAGAGCCTCCCCTTGCCGGCTGGGCATTACCTGCACCTTCAGCACACGTACGTAGGGCTGCAGTGGGGACCACTGAGCGGATTTAGGGATTTATTCTGCCCAGCAGGCTCAGCAACAGGGGGAGCAGGAGAGGAAGCACAGCTCCCCTGCGACTCCTCCTTTTGGCTGCCATTAATTTCCTACTGTCCTTACGGCACTGCATCCCAACTCTGGGCTATCAGGCAAGTTAGAAACAAAAGAAACAGGAAAACACGTGAAAACTACAAGTTACTGGAAACGAAAGTGGCTTTTAAAAGCAGAAAAAGATAATTAAAACAATTCTTTTTGCTGCTGCCTGGGCTCCTATCACGCCCCCAACCCCTTCCCGGACCCCCCCCCCCCCACCACCTGGAGCCCCCGTAACGGCCGCCGGAGCCCCCCTCAGACCGCCCGTGGCCCCCGAAATGGCGGCCGGGGGCTCCCCGAAATGGCGGCGGGGGGCGCACAAAATGGCGGCCCCCCCGCTCCCCTCAGCGCCTTCCCTCCCGCCCCCGGCGCGCGGCTCCTACCCCACCAGAGGCGGCCCGCGGCGCGCGCCCCCATGGCTGCCCCCTGCTTCCTCCGCCGCCACCGCCGCTCCTCACGGCAAACTCCGCCCACCCCCGCGCCTGTCCCCGCCGTGGCCGCCGCTCATTGGTGGAGAGGGCGCGGGCGCACTCGGCGCAGCCAATAGGGAGAGGCCGCGTCCGGATGAGTTGGGGTGAGGGAGGGGGGTGGTGAGGCTGGGCGTGGTGGAGGCTGTGGGGAAATGTCTCCTCAGCCCACCCCCGGAGCCTTCGCAGCGCTCGGTGGGGGGACAGCCTCCCCTTTAGAGAGCCGAGAGAGTGGGCGTGGGCCTTGGCGTGGGTTAGAGCCCCCGCGAGACGCTAAGGGACTGTCTTTTGTCCCGTTTGTAGAGCCTCGCCGTGAGGCTGAATCTCACAAATCACAGGATAGTGGGGATTGGAAAGGACCTTGAAAGATCATCTAGTCCAGTCCCCAAATGGGGAGCCCAAGTGGCTTTGCTGCAAAAAGCAGTTTCAACAAAATGTTCTCTGCAAGCCACAAGCTTGTGTGTGAAAGCTGAAATTCATCTAGCTCTACCTGCAGGCAATATTCAACACTTCAGTTACACCAGCGGAGGTTTAGCTTGGAAATTAGGAGACTTTTTTCTCAGAAGGAGCAGTCAGGCATTGGGACGGGTTGCCCAGGGAGGTGGTGGAGTCACCGTCCCTGGGGGTGTTGAAGGAAAGGCTGGACGTGGTGCCTGGGGACGTGGTTTAGTGGGTGACGTTGGAGGTAGGGGGATGGTTGGACCAGATGATCTCGGAGGTCTCATCCAACCTTAATGATTCTAAAGCTGATGAAAATAAACAGCTGATTAATGATATAGCAGTAATTCTGCTTATTATTGTAATTAGATTGATATCATTAATTCATTATGATGACAAGATTCACAGTGATTAGTCTACTGCATATTCAAGTTGCTAAATCTTGGCATAAATCGGGCAGCTTTAAAAATTAAAGTTTAATTCATCAACATATGTGGTTAGTAAGGATCTCTCACCCTCCAGGAGTAATCTTGAGAGGCATCCCTGGGGATGATCACTGCTGTGCAGCCCACTGCTTCAGCAAGGAAACCTCAAATTTAGCTTTGTTTCGCGGCCAAACTTACAGCGTAAAATGTTTGGCTTGTAGACAAACTTATATTCCTCTTGACCTCATGCAATTCATGATATCAATGGTCACTTACTCTAGGGCTGTGCCCCCCTTTGTTCGTGGTCATGGCTATGAGCATTCACCAGGTGCTCTGTTATTAATGAGCTGTCCAGGTTAAGGAATGGTCACACCGAGGCCTACCGTGGTTCATAACCTAAGCAAGACTTATGTCAAGTGCAGGCATTGAGCGTATCCATCATATTCTGCTGCAGGCCAACAGAAAGAAAAGCAGGGAAGGAGAGGGCTGGTTCTTGCTGACATGAGCACTGCTTTAGCCTTCATAGCCTGTCTGCGTCCAACAGAGTAATGAAAAATTTAAGTCCAGCAGCATGATATTGATACAGCTAGTTTGTATGAAAAATCAGCATCCCAGGTCAGAAGCCCTGGAAACAACTGACTGAAAAAGCTGGCTGTTTTTTCCCTAATGATTGCACACCGCAGGAGGGTATGTAGCTTGAGGCAATGTTGTTGGTGGGCATAGATCCAGACAAAGGCTTCTGCAGAGCTAAGATTCAGCTATTGAGTGAGCTGTGGATTTCTAGTGTAGTAGTAGCTAAACTTAACGTGCCATTGAAATAGTATCAGAAGTTGTGTCTGAAGTGGTCTAAATTTTTGCCATATCCGCATGCCTGTGACACAAGTAGCACTTCTCAGTGCTATCAAGTCCTGCTTTTTCAGAGTATGAAACTTTCAGCACAGAGGTGAGAACAGGCAGCCATTATCAAAATCAAGTTGTTTCAGGTATGGAGGAAGAAGGATGCATGATGTAAAAACACTTTTAATCAGAATAGCTGCTTAATATTGGCATCTTGGCATGCTCAACTATGTAAAAGCAGCTGGCAGAGCAGGCAGATGCATGTTAGTGATGATTCCTGTTTCTTAAGTTAACAGATACCTCACCTCTTATTTTTATTACTCTGAATCTGTGTGAAAAAGCCATTCATTTTAGGGCAGTTTTTTATATTGGCAGCAAAATGTCTTTTCTTTACATGAGATGCTGGCTAATAAGAGAAAATAGCAGCCTTCTGCAGTCACTTCATCGGTCTGTAAATCAAACAAGAGCTGCTGTGCAGACCATCCATCCTACCAGGGGAGTATTTCTTTTAAGTTTTTCTTACATACCACCAGCAGGATTAAAAAAGTAAATATGACACCTTGGGGCACTACTGAGCTGTTAGTGTGACATCAGCTCCAGGCAAAATCTTCAAGAAATAATTATAGTTTTATGGCACGTAGTTATTGTCAGAGAAAATTGATATATATATATTTGTCTCTAACCAAGGTCTCTTTTGTCTCTAAAAGATACTGTATAGAGGTAGTACATTTGATTTTTTTTTTTTTTTTTTTTTTTTTATCAGCATCGTGTGACAGTAAGTTGAATGTCAGTATTTCATTTGTTCAACAGTAAGTTGAACATTTCTATAGCACTAAGAAGCATGTGTTGAAGTACCTATTGCCAAATAAATAAATAAATAAAACGTTAACACCTATCTTTACAGACTTGGTAAATTCCTAGTGAGTTTCTCTAGGAAACAACACACCAGCAATACACCAGCAGCTTTTCAACATTTTTATCTGTATTCTGGAATTACACATAAGGGAGTGCTGAAAATGCCTGCATTAACACAGATATTAGTAAAGTGGTAAATAATGATGAAAACAGGACAAGGATACAGGCTAATTGATGAATAAGCTGCATTCAGACACAATAGATGAAGGGTTTTAGTTTGCATGAGGCTTTTCTACCTCAGTGAAGACAGAACACTCTCCAGTACTTGAACAGAGTCTCTGAAAGAGATTTCAGCGCAATTTCTCCACTGCAGCATGAATTTCTACTGTGATACTGCTGGCAGTAAAGCTGATGTGATTCATGGCTACATAAAAAGGGCAATGATGGAAAGATACTTTGCAGAGGTTCATGAGGCAAGTTATTGGGCCTATATTTAAAAATATATCCATAATTACAGGGGCAGGGTTAGAAGGGACTTTGCTGGTTTCCTAGGTCAGCACTGTGATATAGCAGCCCCTGTTCCACACCTGAGTCTGTGAGGCCTCGTGGATGCAGCCAGGGGTGCTGCAGGAGCCAGCAGATACAAAACCTGAAACCAGTTACCTGAGAAATTAAACACAGTGTTTGAAGAAGCTCACAAGGCTCCTGACTGGGAGACCTAGCTTATGTTCTCTGTATATACACAGGCTGCAGCTGTGTGCTGAGGTATGTGGTCTGAGTGTGCAGCACCCAAATGAACACACTTCCCCCCAAAAGATCGAGAGAATGCTTGTATCTGAAGTGATGAGAAACTGGGTTACCAGCTCAATGTTATGCACCCCTCTGCCTAAAAGGTGTTTGAAATTTGTGAAAGTCTCTTCAGCCATCGTCACTGTGAGCTTAACGTAAAATGATCTCAGTCTTTCTCAGGGATCAGTATGGTAGAAGTGGGATGGAATTAAAAGCCCCGTGATTTTGAGCTATTAAGAGCTTTTAAAGGTCCCCTGTAAGACCATGAGGTTTTTCCAGTATAAACTAGTAAAAATGCTTGCAGACCTAGGTGTCTTTGACAGGGTTACTGTGCTGTGGTCTGACTACTCTTGGTCGTGGGAGAAAACCTGAACTTTACTGACACGGAAAGGCAGATTTTACTAACAGTTCTGCCTTTCTGTCTTGGATTTGGTTTATGCAAAATCTCATCTAGAGACCACTGAAGCAAGTACCCACATAATACAAGCCTGGGTGCTACGTATCAGTGAACCCTCTTTGTCATTTCCCTGTTTTGCCTAACCCTGTTGTTGCCAAGCCAACACCACGCAGATTGTTTAGTGCAGATCCCTCCCTCCTTGCGATGCCCATGTAACACTTGTACAGACCAGACAGCAAGAGGATTAATGATAAAAATTCTGGATTCAGAATACTGCAGGAGTATAACGTGCAGGGATCCTGGCTTTACAAGTTTTGGGTGCCTCCTAACCCCAAATGTGAGACATAGTTGAGGGCTCCAGGAATGCAGTTCGCAGTAAAGCAAAGCTCACCCAAAGGATCATTTTTCATTTGTGCTATTAACATGCTTTTAATCTTGGTGGCCTTTAATTACTAGACAGAAGCTTCTACCGGAGACAGAAAAAACACAGGAGAAGCCTTAGAGCTAGAAAAAAGAGGTGGGGATAAGGTTGCTCCCTGGAGCAGCTGGCTTTGCTTCCAACAGAGGTGAGAGAGCTGCCACTAGGCCTCAGCAGGAGCAATGGATGGAGCTTAAGACAAGCTCTTGTCTACTTAATGAGGCTAGTTTTCTGCTTAGGATGAGGTTTAGACAGCAGTCGGAAGTTGGAGGAAAACTTGTTTTTCTGGGATAATTTAATACACATGACCAGAACTAACCACGTTTGAAAAAGGAGGGGAAGACGTGGAGGCAGCAAAAATGTTGAGGGGCCTTCACTAACTGGCAGGTGTAGCCCTACAAATATTCCAGGCTCCAGCATCTGCTGTTCAGAGATTCAGTAGGCCCCAGGATTAGGTACACAGGTTGTGAGCTCACTCTGTGAGCTGAATATGTATGTCATTACAGGACAGGCCCTCTCTCCTCTTCCAGGAGCAAGGTGAAGCCAGTACCTGCTGGAGTCCAACTCTCTTTCTGAATTTTGAACAAGCACTAAACCCTGCACATATCCTGGTAAAAGCCTCGTAGGAACATCCTTTGGAGAGCCTGCTGCTCCCAGCCCTCCCACCTGCCTGTCCTTTCAAACTAGGAGGCATGCAGAGGGCAATGACCACACACAGTCCACCCAGAGGTCTTGTTCCTACCTCAGACTCTGGCTGGCCTCACCTGAATCCACATCAGGAACAGAGCTGTGAGCAGCATGGGTTGGGCCATGGTAACTTTACATGTCATGGTAACTTTCCTGGCTTTAATGAATGAGACATGGGGCAAGCCCTAAAATGGCCTTGTGAGGGCTTCAGCCAGGACATGGAGGTTTGGGGTCCCTTGCAGGGCATCTCTCCACATTGTGTGTCCAGGCCACGTTCCCTGTGGCACGCTGAGAGCCTGCAGCAGTGATGTGCCAGTCCCTGGCCTCAACTCTCTCTGTGGGAGGTGTGGATGTGCCTCAGGAGCCTTCCCTTTGGCATCCTCAGGTCTGGAGCCCTTTTGCCTTGGTCACACTGAGGCTACCACAAGGACAAAAAGCTCTTTAATAAGCTAGTTCACCTTTCTCATGGGAAATATTTACCACACTTCAACATTATCCTAAAAACAGATATTTTTTAGCCATATCCCTGCCACAGCTGGGATCAGCCACCTTTCCTCTTCTGTTATTTAAATGGAGCATTCACATCTTCAGATCCAGGCCTTCTTCTCCCAAGTCTATATGTCATGGTCATCCGGGCCCTCAACAGGACCTTTCATGTTCTTTCTCTGTACCATAACTTATTTGGGATTAGCCTGTCACAACCATTTTATAGCCACTTCTGGCCTCTAAAAATGGCATTGAAAAAACAGATAGTTTTAATGCACGTAGTCTGACCTGATCATGCTAGCTTCCTATCCTCACATCACATGGTGCACAAACATAAGGTTTATTCTTTATGCATAACAGCAAGACAAACCATATTTTCCAGTGCCAGATGTTTCCTTTCCTAAGGTATATCCTGATAACAAGAGAGCTGGATAGCAAATGACACACACCACTGTAGAAAGTCACCAACTGTTCAGCTGGGCCACGTGAGAAGCAGCAGGATGCAGTATCCTTCAGAAGGATTTCCTTTGGCCTTCTCCAGATCCTCGTGTGGTGGGCCATGCCCCCAAGAGGTCCATCCATGGAGCTATGAAGCCTCTGCTACCCAGATATCTGATTACACACCCACCCCTTTAAAACCACAAAAATGGTTCTTTTGGGAGGTTCTACAAACAGTAAAAAATTGAATGGATTAAAAAAGTGACTGGACAAAATCATGGAAAGAAAATTCCTTCCTGACTAGTTGGCCATAAACTCTGTCTTGGAAAGTCCCCTACCCACAGAATGATGGGGAGCGAGACTGTACTGGGAAAATGGATCTATTTTTTGGTTTTATTAACTTCTTCCTAGATAGAGAGCTTGATTGGTGTTTTGATCTGTTTTCATGTTGCTGTTTTTGCGTTCTGAAATGCTTATCTATCTTTCATTAAGAAGTTGATCAGTTGGGGAATGGAAGTCGCAAAAGCTCACGCAGGGCACTTACCACCAAGTGTTTGTAATTTCTTAGCCTGAGGTGCCAATGGGAAACAAAAACTCCTCTGCTAGCTGAATGATATATAAACCTGCATTTATTTTTGATGAAAAAATGAAATTACTTTGCTTAAAAATGCCAATATATTTAAATTGTTGTAGAGAATGGCACCAAAGTGATGGAGGTTTAGAAAGATGAAGTGGAATTACCTATTTCCTAAATAATGAATAAACACTGAGTAGGAAGACGAAAACAGATGCCAAAAAAATGTGTAGTACAAATATGCAGGTGATGGATGGCTTTTTGCTGGAGTATACAGACGCAGAAGGAGAGGTGGGGAGAGACTAAATATGAACGGATTATGGCCGGGTGCCAGCCAGTACAACGGATACCCACTAGATGCCACTGTGCCATCTCTCAATCTGCATATGCCCATATGCCCTTCACAGACTGGAGTGGAATATGTTCCTTTTGGTGGCACCTTTCAGTGCTAACAAGACCAATAGAAAGCGGCAGTGCCCGTTACTAAGACCTTTGTAATGTTTTCCTACAAGCTCTTTGCGCTCAGCCTGCGTTGCCTCATGCCCGTGTCTGTGAGCCTGGGGACACCCCTGGGATCCCCCTGAAGGCAGAAAGGCACAAGAGCTCTGTAACGTTCCTAAACATTAGTAAAATAATTATGAATGGCAATTTCTTTGTTGTAACAAATTGTCACCTATATAAACTCTTCTACCCTGCCTCAGCTGCATGGGGCTGACTTTCTCAACACCCAAGGTTAGGCTGACCATTGGCCAAAGAGCACTTAAATTTGCATTGAAATCAGTGCTTCTAATTGATTTTAGCTGGTGAATCTCTGACAAGAAAACGTTAGAGTAGACTCGAGTGGATGTGCACACTTGTTGAGTTTCAGAGAACTTGCAAAACTTAACAAACGTGAAAAAAACAAACAAACAAACAAACAAACAAACACAATAAACCACCAGACCACAATAGTATAGGTAACTCATTATGCAGCTAATACTAAAATGAGAGTATGTAAATGTTATATGTTGGAAAATAGAAGAAAGTAACGTTTTATTTCACAAAGTGTCTTGTGACTTTCTCCTATGCCCTCTATTTTGCTTGATTTTTTTAAATTATTTTTACAAACCGCAAGACCAGGTATTGCCTCCTTTATGTATTTAAAGCTGGGAAAAATTAGGGGATTCTGTTAACTGGATTAAGGTTCTGCACTCAATTGTGACTTAGAAAAGCAAGTATGCCTCACTGCATGCTCACTGACTGTTGATGTCAAGGCGGCTTGTTTTGTACCTCTCCTGGCAGTGAAAAAGGGCAATGGTCTACTGCCACTGAGAGCACTGGTGATGAAATACGATGTCACTTGTGTGCCCTGATGGGCACTGCCTAGCTGTGATTTGGGTTTCCTTTTCAGAGAGGTGCTATAAGGAGTTTACCTGACTACCTGTCTTCACACCCTACCTGTGTGAAGCTCATCTTTGTGTACCACTCCAGCTCAGTGTGTATATGGTACCCTTTGGCAGATCGATTTTCTTTTCAATGTGCTGTTCTTACTTACTCCTTGTATCAGCATTCAGCCAGCTCGGTGCCTTTGCTGCTGTCTGAATGTCACAGGACCATGCATGAAAGTTGGTGACCTGAAACAAAGTGGTGTTAGCAGGTTGGAGAGGCATTCAAAAGGCAAGGTGAGAGGCAGATCAGCCTTCAGCAGCAAGGCAGTGAATTTATTACTTTGCTGTCGTTATCTCAAGTCAAGTGTCCTCGCTCCACATTCAGATGCTCTGAATAACAAGCCAGCAGCAGTGACCAGCACTAATAGCAGACTGCTTGGGTCCTTGGAAAGCAGCAGGCTTTTAAAGGCAAGATGTATTTAGCTTCCATTGAATTGGATGATTGTGTGTTATCACATATCTTTTCAATATCTTCCCAGCAGCAAGTCTGCATCTGAAATAGGTTTAGAAATCTATTCACGAATCAGGCAATAAATAACTACACTGATCAGTGTAAGGAAAGAATTATTTATTTGGACGTTAAAATAGATAAAGTAATAGCATTTCTAGCATCAGAACTATATTTTACTTGAGCAGGTCACACTGCAAGCTTTGTCTTTACTACACCACCCATCATTATAAAGAGACATAAGTGCAGATCTTTGGCTAAGTGAGTGGGATGGTACAATCAAATAGGTGCAACGCACTGTAAAACAGCTGTGTGTTTGATACTGTGGCAAACACATTACAGATACCAAATTTCGCAGGAAAGATGCTAACATGAAACAGCAACCAGTTTCACCTGAACTATTCCAGTGCAAAAAGACACATGAGAGGGGAGGAAGAGAACTCAGGGCCATGATGAAAGCTGCAGGGTCTTGGGTCTTGCAGCTGCCCAGGCTGCTGGTTTGATGAACCAGAAGCTAATCATCCCAGATGCCCATGGGTATTTTCTGCTACTCTGTTTTATTTAATACGCCAGATGTGTATCCTAAATGACTAGAAACCCTAAGGTCCTAACTGATAGTGCTGCTCCCTGCCCATAACTGCTGATTTAAGAGGTGGCATGCAGGCTTTCACTGGAGTGATGCCCTTCATTTTTCAACTACTGGTTCATTTGCCTTGCAGTTTCTCATTTGAGTGACAAACAAGTTACAAGCAAGAAATCAAAGCATCTTATCTCCAGACAGCAGCTGGTACTCTGTCTGGACTAAACTGATGGCATTTAGGAGTACGGAGAAGAACTATGTGAAATCTGTATTAAGCATCTTGACAAGGAATGTGTTTTCCTTGTGTTACTGGTTGGATCCTGCTGGCTCCTAGCCCTTGCTCTGCCACATGTTTGCTGTGCCTGAGTTTAAAAGTCTGCATGCAGAGCAACTTATCTTTTCCTCTGACTCGGCCTCACATTGTCACCAATTAAAACGTCATTCCGGAGAAAGCTAATTATCATTACTGTACAGAGGAGCAGGCTGAGGAAAGGGCATTGCTGGCAGATAAGATCTGTGGCATGCTTATATTTTTTGGCAGACAAAGGTCTGGAGAACTCTCTCTTTTTCCCCTTTCCTGGGGGTGGTGGTGGTTGTGGTGATGACTTAGGTCAAGTCCAGAGGAGGGCTGTTTTCCTAAGCAACCTGTCTGTGTGCTGCTAGAAGATGCATTGCTTCCCAGTAAATAAATAAAAATAGAAATAAATGGAAAATCTCTGTCCAGCTCCACCTGTGCAGGGGAACAGGTTCATTCAGATACACACAGCTGAAGGGATGTATCTAGGCAAAGGGAGGGAGGGAGGAAAGAAAAGTATGGAACAGTGACTCCCCCATGCTCATTTTTAGAGATATTCTCTGGGAGAGAAATTAGGGGATCATCTGGAACAAGAGCATATTGATTATCTATGGTCAAGTGGGGGCTGAGACATTTTCCCAAAAAGTTTTTAAATTGAACTAACGTATTACCTCGAATGCTTTCTTTCCTTCTTTCCTTCTTTCCTTCTTTCCTTCTTTCCTTTCTCTTTCTTTCTTTCTTTCTTTCTTTCTTTCTTTCTTTCTTTCTTTCTTTCTTTCTTTC
>NC_048895.1:103496720-103523721 GCF_011077185.1 Oxyura jamaicensis
TTCATTCCTTCCTTCCTTCCTTCCTTCCTTCCTTCCTTCCTTCCTTCCTTCCTTCCTTCCTTCCTTCCTTCCTTCCTTCCTTCCATCTTTCTTTCTTCTTCCCTGAAAAATACATTGTAGTTTTGTGTATTTCATCCAGAAATTCTTGATTAGTTTGATAGTGAACTGAATCAATAGCACATGAGCCGGCATCTTTAATGCAGGACATTATAGGGAAGTGGGGAGTGTGTGGGGGATGATCTTTCCCTTCGTCACCCACTGCTGCCGCAGGATTGCTCCTTGCAGTGCTCGGGAATATCTGGCAGATGGTGCTGTTTGCCTTTGCTTTGAGTTGTATCTGTGGAGCTGGGACTCTGCCCAGACAGGCCTGTGTGTTCGTGCAGGGGAGGTGTGCTGGGGAGCCGAGATCAAGGGAGGAGGAGAAGACTAAAAGGGGGTGAAGGGGGGTGAATCCTACAGTCCTTAACATCTTGATCAAAGACACCAAAAGTAGAACTGAGCTACTGCGATAACATAAGTTGCACAGGGTTTGCTAACGTTCAACTGGAAAGTCACAGAGGCAAGATCAGACCTAGTGAGTCATATTTTTTACTGGGTAGTCTTAAGTAGATGTAGACACCAACTTTAGGGCAAGAAGGTTTCCTTCTGCTAGTCTAGACTGACCTGGGTTAAAATAAAGTTCCTAGGGCTTCTGCAAATAAATTCCTGTCTGAACCAGTCCAGATCTTTCAGACAACAGACAACCGCAGTTTAAAAACGAATAAAGGTCAAGAGTTAAATGCTATTAATTCATCCCAGCTGAGCAAATGACACAAATTTCATGCACTGAATTTTACAGTGCTCCTGTAGAAGAAAAAGATCCCACTGCCTCTTACAGCGTCATATCATTGTAGGAAACAACGCCACAACACTGTAGGAACACTATTGTAAATATGGAGGGAAAGGTTTTCTATATTTACCAAAATATTTACAAAATAAAACAGTCGCTCCCACCCTCATACCTGTGTGGTCTCAAGCACCAGGACACAGGTGTCCTAGTAGCCTGTCCAGCATTCAGGCACCTAGCAGGCGATCTCATGGATCAGGTGGACACGATTCCTTGTGGTGGAAGGAATTCCAAGACATGGTCTAGAAGCCTTGTGGTGAAAAAATAATGTCGAGAGGACTCTGGTTACTGAGTATTCATTATGATTCCTGTGTCCTCCTTAGGTTGATAAACATTTGATAATTTTGGATAAGCTTTCATGCACATAGGAGTTGATGGTGATTTTGATCTTTTGCCACACCACTGTGATTCACCTCAGTCATTAGAACCTACTTATGGTCCTTTGTCTCCCTGTGGGGGGATTTTAAGGACCCAGCCCTATTAGAATCACAGAATGCTTGAGGCTGGAAAGGACCTCTGGAGGCTTCCTAGTCCCATACCCCTGCTCAAATGAGGATTAACCAAAACAGGTTGCCTAAGACCTTGTCTAGTTGGGTTTTGAGTGGAGATCCCACAGGCACTGTCTGAGCACCCTTTCAGTTAAAAAGTTTGTTCTTATGTTGAAATGGAAGTTCCTGTTCCTCAGCTTCTCACCATCAACTTTTAAAAGGCTTGAATCTTTGTATTAGACTTGAAGTAGGCTCTACCCACAAACCCAACCCAACCTGAGGGAGAAGCGTGCAGAAGCTGATGGTAGTAAATACTCTATGATTTTGATGATGTTCTAATTGAGGTGCCAGCACCACCTGCCATTCTTACCCCTCCACTTCTCCCATGCATTCTGGTGCACCCATATCCAGACATTTCCCTTCTTTCTCCACTGGAACCCACCCTAAAGTTCTTGTTACAGATCTTAACATCATCCGTGTCATGTAAGGTCATCGATACTTGATGGGGACACGCCACTAACAGGCAAATGTTACTGCTCTGTCACCAGGTCTAAGGGAAACGGAGATAGTAGGGTAAGAGTGAGTGGTGACATTTTCCTTTTCACCCAACTTAGGGAAATTAACGTAATTGCAGAGAGCAGGGTGATGTTTCAAATTAAAACCCATGAGTTCTGTCAGCTCCGTCTAGGACAGAGAAATAAAATCTTGAATGTTAATTTAGGAGGTTGACAACGTGATAATGAAGGGGAATGTTAGAACATGTCCTTACAACATTGCTAAAAATTGTAGCAAGTGATTTCTTGAATGTGGAAGAACATTTGTTTCACAAGGAGGGCCCTGTGTGGATGCTAAGAGATTCAAAAGGAAGACTCATGAAACTGAATGTGCTCGTCAGTGACTGCTTCAGAACATCTCTGCTCTATTCAAAGGAAATGGTAACCATGTAAGAAGGTTCATGTGCTTGCAATTACCAGGACCGATCCGTATTGCCATTGTGAAATGTGAAGTTTGAGGAACACAATGCTCTTCTTTGCTTTTTGTGAGTTACTTGGGTGAGATGTAGAGAGAATATTTATGTACTCAGCTGATTTCTCCTGATACTGGTTGAAACAGTCTTGAAGGAAACTTGCAGGACATTTCACTGCTTAAGACCTGAATGCCACAGCTGATCACAAAATGATTATTGTGTGTTTATTGGCCTGTATTCACCTTTGGGCTTAACAGAACTTCATAGCCATACAGTTCTCAGGGCAGTAGCCAGCCGTATGCCACCCTTCAACAGGGCAGAGGAGAAAACCTGGCTAATTACAGCTGATCAGACCCTCGTTTTAAAGAGCTTTGTGATCTTTAATGCTCAGCAGAGAAAGAAAGCGCCGATTTTCAGAAGTCTCATCAGATGCCAGCACAGAGACTCTTTCCTGCAGAGCTGCCTGCAAGAGCACTGCTCAGCTGCAAACGGGCTGCTGCACTGTGAGTGGGATTGGATCCCTGAGTTTTCCACTGCTGTGGTTTTAGGTGAGTCACCAGGCCTACTGTGCCCAGGTCAGGGTGGCTCTGGTGCCAAGACTTCAGGGCATAAAGGAGAGGTCTGTTTTTCATAGCTCTTGTACAGCTAAAGCTGCTGAAATCACACCGATGGGGCAGCAATACAGGAGGCAGATGATGGATTTCAATGTCTGTCTGCTATCCCCAAATTTCAAATTTATGGCCTTAGCCTCTGGAGGTACCTCATAAGAAATAAACAACAAGAACATACCAGCTGGCTCCA
This sequence comes from Oxyura jamaicensis, assembly GCF_011077185.1. Taxonomy (NCBI): domain Eukaryota; kingdom Metazoa; phylum Chordata; class Aves; order Anseriformes; family Anatidae; genus Oxyura; species Oxyura jamaicensis. The sequence goes on from NC_048895.1 coordinate 103,499,863, forward strand.
CAAGTCAGTGAGATGAATGAAAGGTCTGTGTACAAGCACGTATAATTAGGAGGCAATGTATAATTTGTACAAGTGCCACTCTTGCTAGAGCCTGTATTTGAACATCTGATTCTGTGCAGCTCTGCGTTGCAACCTGGCTCTTTGCTCTCGTGGTAAGCTGCCCGGGTTGCTTCTGTTAAACCACTCAGAAAGAAATTGGGTTGTTTTCCTTACCTTGCTGCATGTGAAAATAACACCAGCAGGGAATACAAAATACAAAATCCAGAGCTTAGATTTCACAAGACAGATAAAGAGGGGAATAATTTATGGTTAGTTTCATGTTGTATTTTTATCCTTAAGCATATATGTCAAATTTTTCCCATTTTGCGACTAAATTGATCAAGTTCAATGTAATTACGCCAGAAGTGCTGAGGGAAGCATACGACTCTTTGGTTTCCATTGCTTTGGGTTGTTGATGCACTGTTATTATACCTCTGTCAGTAAGCTGAGCAGAATCTGGATCCCGTTGTGGCCTTCAGGCCAATTGGCCTGCTGTGGCCACTACCACACTAGGGAGCTCTCTAGCTTCTCAAAAGTGTTGTTTGCATCTGGATTGATGCCTGGCTTGTATTTACTCCAAAAGCATACCCAAGGATTACCCATGAAAGTACTAGTTGGCCTGGGACAAAATTGCATTGTGGATTCTTGTAATAATGAAGCCACTCCAGAAGATCAGGAGCCTCTAGCCTAACTTAATCAGTCCGACAGGTTTCAGCAGAGCTTGTTTTCTCCCTGTAGGTACAGTTCGTACATGGCTTCTGGAGCCAGGAGACAAGATGCAAAGCAAACTTTCAAGGTGAAACTTTCCTTTCCAGAAAACCAGTAACTTTATTTACCAGAAACACTTGATCCAAACCCATTTTTTAAAGCCATTTATTTAAGTGTTTTTCTTTCTTATTAGAAAAGCCCAGAGGAAAAATGCAGAAAAATAACCATCTATTACGGGAGTCGTTTGCCTGACTTCCATGGCAAAGTTACATACATGATGCAGGCTGTCTTTATGGCTAAGAAGGAGAGATAACTACTGATTTCATACCAAGACAAATATCTACATAGGTCAGGTCAGGTGCATATTTCTATTCCTTGAGCATGCCAAGAACCTGGGTGAACGCAACATCTAACCTTCAGGTAGATGAACCCTGTGCAAGTGGGTTCCTGCCTGTTCTGTCTGGTATTAGCTCCTCCAGATACGTTGCCCACGTATGGCAAACTGCTCAGTTTTGGAAACCTTCTGTTGCGGAGAACTCAAATTTTGGTGGCTGTGGAACATGCCCATGGAAACACCTACCCCTGCTTCCTCAGGGGTGGTTCAGGCACCGCCAGAGCTGTGAGACGCTGCCGCTTCCCCTTTGGTTTACATAAGCCATGCAAAGAGAGACTTTAAACTCGCTTTAATCATCAGTGATTCATCTTCCCTAGTTTGTGTCAAAAAATAATTAACTTTAGTGTGCTAATCTGCATATCTCATTAATGCAGGCTCTAAAGAAGGGAAAATAAAGAGCTGTCATTCAGTCCCACTTCATCCTGCTCACGCTGTGAGGAGCTGGGGAAGGGAGCTCTCCAGAGGGGACAGGTGGGCACGGGAGCCAGCAGCTTGGCTGGCTTGAAGACAGCCACAGTCTCCATCCCCCTACCTTAGTCCAGTTTTCCATTCCTCCTAAGACAGGCCAGTGCAAGTCTTGTGTGCAGATAGTGAGTCTGCACCCACAGTAAGCCAGAGAATCGGGCAAATGAGTTGTGTCTAATGAGGTGGAGGATAAATTCTGACTCTTCCCTCCCTAAGCCCCCAATGCCAAGCAGGAGGGCAGCGTGGGAGAACTTGTTGTGGAAGGAGAGGTTTCAGAACAGTAAAGACTGTTAGCTTGCTGCTCTGCCCTGTCAGAAGGAGAATGATTCCCATATCTGAGCTTTTCCTGGCATAGAAAAATTTGTTTAGGATTCCTGACAGGTAAATGTAAGAAGGCCGCATTCTTGTGTGTGCTTTAAGCTCATCTTGATTTGGAGAAGTGGTCTAAGGATGCACGTAGACTGGGCTGCAGGTGGTTCGGAGAAATCCTTAAAGCTGAGACTAAAATCCAAGATGGAGAAATTAAAATTGTTCCCTAGCAATAGCTGAGGGAATATTTTTTCTAAAAATATGATACAGACAATTTAATAGTCCCCCAAAGAGTTTCTGCAGGAGACACAGAGTCAAAGTTTAAGCATAAAAGTATGAACTAAAGGGATTTTTTTCTGCTTTAATTACAGACTTCAGTGAAATGTCTGCTATGACATTGTTACCAGCTCCTTTGTGCTTGGCCACTACACTGGTCATCCTCCCAGGGATGAAGTGCACCTGTTAATTAGCAAAGAACTTCACATCATTTGAAGAGAAATAGAATAGGATATTGCTGTTTCCTAGAAGAGAGAGCCTCGGAATTTCATTGTAAAAGCAATAAATACCAAATAATGCAGTAAATAATTATCAGCTGCTCCTGTCCCAGGATGAGCTTACCTTTCTGTGAGTAACATGCTCTGTTAGGACTGCAGGTCACTGACCAGACCTCGGCCTGAGATGAGGCTCCCTGAGCAGGATGTGGAGAACTGCAGGGTGTGATGTGCTAAATGCTGCATGTTAACAGTTAACAACATGAAAGCCTGCCAAAAGTTAAGGATTGCATTGAGAGGGAAAGCTGGATTTCACAGGTGGCTATGTGAGAAATAGCTGAATGTCACAGATAATCGGAGGGACATACCAGGGAGTGCTGGGGGCCTTTTGCAGAACAAAATCTTGCAAGTCCAGCAGTGCCCAGGGAAACGTCAGTAATGCTGCTATGGACGTCCAAGGTGACCTACATAATGGCATCAACATAGTCGTATTTGCGTACAAATACAGCAAAATGGGGACAACAAAAAAAGCATTTAGGGATGGGTTTATTGTGAAAAAGCTGAGGTAGAGAAAGAGAGGTACAAGGGTGGTGAAAAGGAGTGTTGATAAATGGGAAAAGGAATAACAAGGCACACAGATCTTGTGAGAGGAGCTGTCTAGGAGCCCCTGTTAGGCAGCCCAGTGTTTGGTCACTGCAGATGGAGTGGGACCATGAACCATGCTCTGACCACAGCTTACCTCTGTGGTCAGGGGCACTAAAACCAAACAGAAGTACATCTTTTTCCATTCCTGCTTCACATCCTGACTGTTCTGGAGTATATAGCATTCTGTTCAGTTGGTTCTGTTCCTAAACTCTCAGCAAAGCTGCAAAAACTGTGTGCAAAGACAGCAGAGGATTGACTGTAGAGTCCTGTCTCTGGCATTGTTCCCATATTTCACTGCACAGACTGAGCATTCCCATTAAGATAAGAGCACAGCTGGATTCATGTCAAAAGTCTTTTTTTTTTTTTTTTTTTTTTTTTTTTTTTTTAAGCATGGGTGATCTTATTTTTTTTTTCAGCTGGAACACAGACTTTGGTACATGGTTATGTGGCTGGTTATAACAAATGTTTTGGTTGCATCAATGTTACTGTACAGCACATGTGCAATGGTGACTTTTCCTTGAGTCCCTGGAGTTCAGGATCTACAACAGTGAATGAACTTTACTGACCATCTCTGAGCTCACCATTTAGCTTCATTTCAGGGGAAGGTAAGCCTGCACATGCCAAACATGTATGATAAGTAGGAATTTATTTGTTTAAAGTAAAGCCTTCTTGTCTAACAAATAAACATACAGCATGCTACTTGCACACTTACCAATGAGTAAAGTAAAAGGCATACACACACACACACACACACACAAATAATACCCAAGAATAGCCAGCAAGAGTAAAAAAATGATTTTATCCTTGCAGAGCTCAGGACACATAATGGTGACTGATACACCACAATTCAGGCAAGAACTAAAGTTTGAGAATTGAATGTTTTTGAATTAAGAGAATTGATTTCTCTTTCAAATTTAAATGAAATATTTCTTTACACCAAGATGTCTGTTATGTGCAAATTATCTTGCTTGCAAACATCAAGCTATACAAATATCAAGCACTATAAAAGATATTCTAACATCATGCTTTCTAAACAATGGCTCAAAATCACCTTCACCCTCAAGGCATAGCCAAGTAACTTGCTTGCAGGCAGAGATCCCATAGTTCTAAATATATCTTTAAGGTTTTGCATGTCCTTGTGGGCCCTGCATACCATCATGAGCAGGGGGAAATGATACGGGATGGGGGGGTGGGCTGTATGATATTCCCATTCCTTCTTCATGCTTCTGGCCTACCTTAGCCTCCTTCAAAAAATTAACTGAAATGTGTTGCTGTAAAGTTAACTCCAGTTTCAGTTCACAGCTGCATCAAACTGTTCTGCAGATGCCATAGACCTTTCTGTATAAAAATAATGGAAAAAAATTAGGAACCAAGAGCCTAAATGCTCAAAAATCCCATGTAGGTGCTACGAGAGATGCTGGTGCTTGAGCTACATAGGCAACAAAGTTATCTACAGCACTGCAACCAGCTGCCTGGAGTTCTCCTTATGTGCATGTTGGAATAGCCTTGATTTTACAGGGCAATGCAGTGTTTATCTCATGCCCGTGTCTGTCAGGATCCAGTAATTCAGCAGATTTAACAGATCCCCTACAGGCCTTTGTTCAACCAAACTGCTAGGTCACACGCTGATACAAAACAGGATATGGGAAACATATTTATTCAATCTTCTTCTTTACATGAGGAGCTTCAAACCTACATCCCACAAAGACAAGCTGCAACCACTGAGCTATGCATTTCTGGATGAGAAGAAGGCCATTGAGCCCCTTCTTTGGAAGCTGTTCCTCCTTGTACATCGGGTTGGAAGGACTCATTGCAGGCAGGGTGAGCAGCAGCAGGCTTGTGTGGTCAGGGAGCTCTGGGTCCTGTCTCAGAGAACACGTAATATCTGATACAGGTGATGATTTGCTGTTGCGTGGAGAGGCCATCAGAGAGTAATGCTCTGTGCCTGTATGTGCACCTCATTCTCTCCAGGCACAAATAAACAATTAATTCTGGATAAAGAGAGATTTTCTTTAACAGCTGAGCAGCTCAACAAAGCAGAACAGTCTGTGAGAAGGCGGGATTCTGTAAGCTTCTAGATGTCCTGAGAAAAAAAGATGCATTTATTACAATTTCCTGATCATAAATCTTAGAAATTAAAACAGAAGGAGAAACACATTATCAGGTTAATTGTGTAAAAGCATGACTAAGACACTCAGGGTACCTTAAGTAAATTACAGAGTGCCAAGACATGGACCAAGGACTTGATTGTCCATACTGTTAACTTGCTAGAAAAGTCCTAGGCGTGGTTTTGGTCCCATACAGCTAGCACTCCCTAAACTACTCATGAGAGCAACTGAGGAGCAATCGCAGGCCCATAGTGGGCAATTCACACATCACCAACCTTTCCTGGAGGCTCAGAGCACATTTATTTGGTCCACTCACACTGGCTGGCTGCAGGCCCAGAAAAGGGGCCCTGACACTACGTATATCATTATATGTTACCTCTACAAGGCTTTCGTCTGGCCGAGTATAGATGCCTACAATATACATTTAAATCACATTTAAGCCACTCTCAGCTCTGTGGTGAGAAACAGCCGGTTTAAAGATGTGATTCATATTGTGAAATGTGTTTATTTGATTCGTGTCAGTATGGAACAATGCTAGGGCCGCATGATGAAATATAAGCTCCTATTTAAGAAAAACAGAGTGATTAGTGTACATAGTTCTTGTATCATGCAAAGGAACGATCCAGTAATTTGTGTAAATAGAGGGTTTGAAGGGCGAACATTGAGACTCTAGTCTGGGAGATAAGAGGACCAAGGAGTTTTTTTTAGGAAACTGCAGACTTTTGCATGGGACGCTGCACAAGCCTCTGATAACCAGCAAAGAGATCCACCAAATAAGGAGAAAGGGGGAGTTGAAGGACGACCGAAGGACAAAGCCTGGGAGGAAGACTACGAGCCTTCAGCACAAGAGACCCCCAGAAAGACCACCAGAGACTGCTACGCATGCGTCCAGAGAGGGTTTGGATTCCAGGAACTAATTATAATAACCCCGCCTTTTCTAGGAATAGTGATGAATATGTATTAATCTAGGAGCATAAAAATCAGACACCTGATGTAACAGGTGTGCGTCCTGGTAGAGCAGAGACTCCCGGTGCACCCAGCGCTGTTTGCTTGCCTCTATTCGCTTAATAAATCACAAAAAATCCTATTTGGGACTTAATCATTTATCACAATTGGGGGCTCGTCCGGGATGGTCTTGGTTCCTGAATTCTGACTGGATCTAGGAGGGGCGCCCCACCATTTGGTGGCTCCTGTTAGAGTCAGGTCGGGACTAACACCATCCTGAACCTGAATAAAGGCAAGCAAAGAATTTGATTTTTTTATGAGCTCCCTTGCCGGCTGCAGCATTGTATTTTGCCCGTAATTCTGCGCACGAAGATCCGAACGAAGACGACGGAGTCGTGAGTATTTGAAGTGTGTACCGTTCGGTTGGGTGGGATTCGGTTGCCTGTGTGTGTAAGAGTGTGACTGAGACGGAACCTAGTTCCGAAGCGAGTGTGGAGGTCTTCTAACCGCGGTTCCAATCTCCCGCGAGGGACTTGGCCGGTGAAGGACCGAAGTGATTCCTATAGGATTCATGGGTGGGTGATAGGTCCTAAACCCCCTGCAAGACACTCTTACCGGGTAGCCAAGGGCTGAGGAATTGCCACAGTAAAATTCCTAGATGGGTCAGACAAAATTGAAGACCCGGAACCAGAGAAAAGGGAGCAAATTAAAAATGGTTCAGTACTATGTGATAAAATGGTCAAATCAGGATATCCAATAATTAATAAGGACCTAGAACCTGTGGAGTCAGGACCTTTGAGTCCATCACGGTCAGCTCAGGCTTGTGAGCTGTATGCTCTATGTAGAGCCCTGGAACTATTAAAGGGGAAAAGTGGGGCTATATTTACAGCACGTTGAACTGAATGAACTCCCTGTGTCTGAATCACTACCAGAAAGCAGTGTTGTACAACAACATCTGGAAGTTTCTCCAAAGATGTTGCCACTAAATTAATAATATTAATTAATAAAATATAATTGATTAAAAAGTACTCATCTACTGCCATGAAATACTGTTACTATCTTAATTCAGATACCTAAAACATATCTGGTGAATCACAGCACAGAACTTGTGTGTGCCTCTCCCTTGGCTACAGCAGCATGAGCAGCTATTTCGGATGGAGGGACAGCCACATTTGTCCAGGTAATTGCATTCCTCTATAAGCAGAAACCCAGTGGTTGTTGTGTTAAATTATAAGTAGGGCCACCGAGGCCAAGCAGAAAGTCAGGATGACTGTCTTTTAGTCTTCCTCCTTGGAGGCCTTCAGAAGCCGCCTGGACGTGGTGCTGGGCACCCTGCTCTGGGTGGCCCTGCTGGAGCAGGGGCTGGGCCGGGGCCTCCTCAGGTCCTGCACACCTCAGCACTCTGGGGTCCTGTGATATGTCTGAAAGACTGCCTATTTAAATCAAATAGGGTTTTATTGCAAAGTTACGGAAGCTGAAAAGCTGTGGTAGTATTTTCAGGCTAAATGGAAAACACAATTAAATATCCCGTTATGTATTGGCCATTGCAGACAACAAGAAGCTACTTCCCAAGGCCGTGGGCAGCACGGGAAAGTCAGTCGCAAGCTAACGTGATCAGGCTGCACAGTTTGTTCAGGGCCATGTATAAATCCAGTGGTGACGAGACCTTCCAGCTTCAGCTGTGCCAGATGAAGAGGGCATATAGCAAGGGGAACAATTCCAAGTGCTTGACACGGCGACATGGAGGACTAAATTTGAAGGGAAGGCTATTGTGGGTGCTGTGTTGTACTGCTTCCAATGTGTTCCAGGAAACTGGACTTCATGTGCACTCTTTAAAATTTAACGGGGTCATGTTGACTTGTCTTCTACAGTTGATTTTGCCTTTTTATCGAAACAGACCAGGAAGACCAGGAAGGCCTTCCATACTCCTAGCGGGTTAGCGCAAAGGAGTAGGAATGTCTTAATTTGGGAATGCAACAGCCATGATTAATCTTTCTGTAATAGGTAATTGAAGACAAATTCTTTCATTTTAAGTCTGTTAACTACATGGAACTTTCCTGACAAGGTGAATATGTTACCTCTCGGATGGCTTTGTACTGTGTTGCTATGGTAATTAGAGTCACAAAATCTAATACAAATTAAGGTGATACACTAATAATAAACCTTTGAAGTTCACTGATAATAAAGGAGAGGGGCAGTAACAAGGGAAAATGCTGACAGCTTGTAGAAGCTTTCAGAATCTTCCTGGTAGCCAGGTCTAGGAGGGAGATATAAGGGAGTGAAGGACCAGCCCTTTGACCCATCTGCAAGCCAAGGGAGGATGAAGGTTTCAGTCCCAAGGCCAAGGGCACAGAATTAAATGGCAGGTTAAGAAATGAATAATTAGCATAAAGAGCAGTGCATTTTTTAACAAGCTTTGAAAAGGGGAAGGTTAATTAACAATCTGCTTCGGAAAAGAACATCTTCAGTGCTCTTTTAAACATTTTTTTTGGATCTGTCTTAAAATGAACCTCTGGAGCAAAGAAAAAGGATAACCCTTAATTATCTTCAGGAAATGTTGAATTGTGGTGAGCTCAGAACTGTAAAACAAAGCAGTGCAGGATAGATTTTTTTTTTTGTTTTTAAGCTACCTGTTAAAATTCCAAAATATTGTGAAACCCAGATTCAAATGTTGGTGAATTTCACTGGTGCTGCAATGTAACAAGCAATTGAGTGAAGCTCATTCCTGTCAAGTGCCAAGGTCCTGATCGGAGGGATCCTAGAAAATAATGTACAGGCTTGAAACCTGGACCTGTGACTTCTTACATTCTGTGGATGATATCAATAGTTGACATTATCTTTATGCCATGAATGGCAGATACAAGTTGGCATTTGTCTCTGCTTAGTTATCTGCCTAAAAGATGGCTAAGTCAAAACTAATTAACTGAGACTCTCTTTATATTCATTGGACTCTTCCAGGCTCTTCCAGAAGGCAGCTTCTCTCAATTTAAGGTATCTTCATATCAAATGATGATGATATCTACATATCAGTTGAGGTCAAATGAATTACCCTCTGCAATTGCCTGTTGACTGGCAAGTGTGCATGGCTGAGTACTTCACATGTTGTCACCTAACTTTCAAACATCTACAACTGCATTAGTTAAATCCTGTCATTTTTATTCTTGCATGGTTTGTGGTACTGGGACTTTCTGTATTTCATTTCCACAGTGGTACTGGACATGAGAGGAAGACAGCAGTCATCAACAAATGTTTAGATGGAAGCCCAAATTTGAATGCCCTTTGCTAGGAATCCTTTGAGTTTAGCCGAGCCAAGGCAGGATTTCACAGAGATCACAAAGATGTGTAACTTTTCCCCAGTACCCACCTAAGATTTGCACAGATAACTAGAAAAACTGAAATAGCAACAGAAAAGACTGATCCATTGGATTCAGTTTGATTCAAGTCCTACAGAGTAGAAAAAAACAATGAAAGAAAAAAAAGAAAACAAAAAGCCATTACAATTTACATTTCCTTAGGAACGTGTTGATTTCAGTGATAAGTGCAAACTTTGCCTTCAACTATTTCCCTGAGGAATAGTTGAATGCTGCCTTTGCTTCCACAAAGGAAGCATTTACCTCTGCATTCACAGGGAGAAATCACAGAGCCCAGTACAACCATGAGAGGTTTTGAAACAGCCTGCTACCTACCTAGATGGAGCAATTGGATATTGATCCGTTTTTTTTTTTGTGTTTGATGAGTATGGCAGATAAGAGTGGCTCAAATTCGCTTTTGAAGCCAGCTTATGGAGCAGTGAATTGTGTAACATCTACACAGAGTAACTTCCAGGGCTGTGAGAAGAGTCCAGACAGAGCCACGTGGTAAGATTTGCTTCTGTGAAGATAATTGTCCTTTATCATATAAAGGAGCACAAAGACAGCAAACTGAGTTACATCCCGCTGCAGTGCTTTCTGTTCAAGTGCTGAGTACTCTTCCTTCCTTATTTGTGACAGTAAGGAATGTGATATGGAAATAATTCATGTTATTTTCGAGCCATAAAGCCCCACTTAATTAGCAATTGCAAGATAAAGCCACCAGTTGATCTTCTGAGAAAATGACCACATGCTTGTTCAATTGGATATGATTAGATTACGATTTGATTAGTAGATTATATTTTATCCTCTTTTGTTCATATTGTTCGTCAGAATGACAGACAACTGCTTAATGAGAGACTGTGGTTAATAATTAGCAGTAGTATCTCTGCTAAATTTAAAGCTTCGTTTCTACTTCCTACTGTTTAATGAATTAGGCAATGAGCAATTTTTTAATTGGAGCAGGCTTGATGTGTACGTAAGTCTCCTTTCAGCAGGCCCTTTGACAGTGCTGGCTTTGATTAGCACAATAACTAGAGGCCCTGCTGCGTGGAGGGCGTTTTAGGTTTTGTGTGTGTGTTTGTTTTTAGTTTGTTTCATTTCTTTTATTTTTCCCCTTCTTTTTTCTTTCCAGTGGCCAAGCACAGGGTGCCAACTAGGCACCCAGACTTTGAACCTTTGAATTCATGCAAAAATTCATGGAAATCCAGGGAAGTATGACTACTGCAAACAGCAGACACAGCTCCAAATCCAAGAGAAAAATGGGTTTTGGATCTGCACATATCCTATGAACTAGTGTCCCTTCAGGAATGTCAGTGTAGGATTATATACAGACTGCTTCTACAAGTAGGTCCAAACAATGCCATGGCATGAGGCCAAGTGCTGCAACACAGTCATCTCTGCTGGGGTGCTCCACTTCCATGTCATTAAGACTGGGTCTCTTGGTTACTGTGGGCTTTGGGTGCCCTGTATAATTTGGGCATTTAAATTGCACCTAAAACATAGATGTCTAGCGAAGCCACCCCAGAAAGCACTTAGTGGAGAGGAGGATGTCTCTGAAGACCTCCAGAGGAAACCTGTCTCTCTAATTAAATCCAGGGAAACAATTTCCTTAAATCTCCGGTCTTTTAGTTAGTTCAGCAAGTTATTTAGATCTAGTCAAATGAGTAGCTACATTTAATAAAAATAGCTAGAATGGGCTGTAACTAGACTTTTTTTTTTTTTTTTTTTTTTTTTTTTTCTATTGAAAAGCTTGGAATGAGTACCCAAACAAAAAGGAAAAATCAAGAAAAAAGAAAAATACCAATTTATTTTGCCAGAAAGAGACTAAATTCAATTCAATTCAAAATCAGCCATTTTGTTTATTCTCATGTTGAATTTTTCCATATAAATATTTGTATAACGGCATTTAGAAACAAAATAATATAATTAATTATAATCAGATTACAAATTTTATAATGCTTAACTTCATAGGAATAGAGCAGTACTGTGAAAAAGCAGAAAGAAATGCACTACAGCATTTTACTGCACAGCATGCCTTCACTGTCAACCTCAGAAACAAAACGCAAGCTCATACAGTACAGACAAATGGTTCTGCAAATGGAGCCCTATATGTTAAGTAAATTATGGCATTAGTATTTTCATATTCAACTGCATGCACAAAATTGCCTTCTGAAGCTGTAACATGGATCCGTTATTAAACATTATTCTGAGTTAACATTCCTTACACTTTTACATGCTATATAGAAAAAAAAAGGTATTTACCTATGGTCATCAAGACACGAATGTTGTTAAATTTAAATTCTGGTGGCTCAGACTAAGTACATTTTGCTGTAACACACGTTTCCTTACGTATGAATAGTATAAGGTTTATTTACGTGCGTGCCTGGGTATGGGCTGTTGTCTGCCTCACTATTAATTTCCTTGCCCAGGAGCGCCTGAGTGCTGAACAATAATGATAGGAAAGTACATTGCCAGCACAAGCTGTAAAGTGAAATGCTTTCTTTGTAGGATATGAATGTACAGTGTTAATAGGCTTGCTAATGCATGTGAGAATACACACAAGTGCTCATACACACATGCGCAGGGTTAAGTGTAATTTACTGCATGTGTTTTATGTCCCAGCGCCTATGTGATGTTAAATATCTGGTTGTTCCCTCCATTTTCTCATTACTCCACAGAGACCTTAATAATTAAATAGAACCTGACTTTTACATGTAGAGAATCTACCTTCTAAAACCATCTTAAAAATTTACTGCCATTACAGCTGCCAGGGTCTGCAGTTCCCAGGATTTATATCTGCTCACAGAAATGTTTTCTTTTCTTCTTGCTGGTTCTGCTATCTATAGCATTATATCTTACAGTGACATTTTTTTTAAAATAATTTAACTAATGTGCAAAACAAAATTCACCTGGCTATTATTCATTCTAGTGAAGCAGAGAAGTGCAGCTACTTCTGTCTTTATTTCATTTCTTTGAAAGCACAGGGTTATACTCGGCTCCTGAAGCTCTTGCAGCAATGTCCTTGGCCGGGTGTCCCCTCCATGAGTGAAGCGCCACATGGCAGGGATGGAAATAGCTTACAACAGCCAGGCACCATCCGTGTGGGTTGCGAAAGCATCCATAGAACTGGTGCCTCTGTCTCAAATAGAAAAGGGCTTTCTTTCTTCCAGAAAGTGGCTGGCCTGGTAAGGAATGGTAGGTTAAAATTGGTGTCAGCGATGGCAAGTCATGTTCAGGGGTGGAAATTGCCCTGGCTACAAGTACACAGCGAGGGGCTCTCACTTAGCTGCTAGCTCTTGGGAGAGGGCTCGAATCCAAGCTCAGTGGTAAAAGGAACATTAGGGATTACTGGGGGAAAAAGTGAGAACATACCTGAGAAGAGCTCCACCAGGGACTATTAAACATAAATCATCTGGACACAGCCTCTGGCTTAGAAGGCCTACAGACATCTGTCTGACAGATTCTGGAAGAATATCTGATGTAAGCACTCCTCATCTTCCTCAATGCCGTCCACCCGTCACTGTCACAGGTGGAGCCAAGATGCTGGGTGATGGGGGCATTTCAACTGACGCAGGCAGTCCTCTCATTTTTAAGGATTTAAATGTGGTTGGTTTTCATGCTTTGTAAATGAGCCCTAGCCCAGGGAATGCCACTTAATTCCCTGGCTATTTAGGATTGGTGGGTGCAGGGCACCACTGTGCAAGCTCTGCACGAGGTTTCTGTGTCTGGCAGCAAATGATTACTTAGGGGGTTCTAGCTGTCACCTTTTTTCTAGACACTCAACACCAATGTGTATTTAAAAATCTATGAGGCAGAAAAGAGTCTTCAGAAATAGAGCACTAAAAATCAGATGGCTACTGGACGTGCTCTATATGCTGAGTTTCTTTGGAGTTTTATTTAGAGATAGAAAGTATTAAAAATACACAAGCAGGAAGGAATGCATGGGCAATTAGATAATTCAAGCTGTCTCACTTCTCACCAGAGTGCCAAGGGGAAGCAAGTTGTGAGTAAAGGTTTACAGAAAAATTAATGTCTTTTCTTTCTGCGGTGTTTTTTTTTTTTTTTTTTTTTTTTTTCCTGGCGATTGACAGCACTGCCATAGAAGGAAACCTGTACATACGGGGATGAGATAGAAAAGGAGAGAAATAATGAGATACAGATGTTGCTCTCTCTGGAGGCTTAAGTTTTAATAAAAACAAAACCATATCAAGCCTCATAATTATGTCTGAACTATAAGGTCCACATTTTGACTTTTACCAGCCACAAGGTGCCTGTGGGCTGATCTGGTCGAGAACTCGGGGTACCTACAGTGAGAAGATAAAATGCTCTCCTTACCCCTATCACTTACAGGACTGTTGGAGGCACTGACTGCTCTCATCACCTTTGGTAACTTCAGTTGGAATAACACAGGTGCAAGATGGTGGGGACTGGAAGGGACATAAAGGATTTAAGAGGGAAAACTGAAGCAGAAGGACTGGCTGAGTTATGGTAAAGGATAAAGGTTTATTTGGGATTTGGAAGACAACGTATCTTTTAGCAATGTATGCTTCCTTGGAAAAACAAGGGAGTTCTTGGAAGTACTTAGGGGAGACATTTTTGTCCCTGCCGGAAATGCAATATGTTGTCTGTGCTTAGGAAAAAATAAATAAATAAATTGATAATCCCTAACAGAAATGCCCGTTTCATTTTGGTGTGTGCTCCATACTTTGTGCCAACGTACCCCCTAAGCAGGTAAGCCTTTCCCGTCTGCCTGTCCACAAGCAGAGCCTGCTAACAACCCTACAACATGCTTCCAGCATCCCCTTGCCCCCTGTGCCATGCAGGAGGCTTGGAGCAGCCTTCAGGGGTGATGCCAGCAGCCCCCCAGGCCACAGCAGCACCAAGCTCCCCTTCAGCCTTTCACAGGAACGCTGCCTGCCTTGCAGGAGCGCGCAAGGAAGCATAACGCTGGCATTTCTCAAATGTCAAGTAAGGTAACTCGTTATCTGGCACATAATTATATACTTTAAACATTACTGGAAAAGGAAGAATTGCTGGGGCATAAGAAAGCCCATCTTTGAACTTGCTGCAGAGCTCTGCTCAAGGCACCAGTGCTGCGATGCGGTAACACGACTTTGTTTAGCTTAATGGCTGTTAGACAAATGCTTTGGAGAATAGTGCAATTAGAGATCTGAACAATAAAATCAGAGTAAATAATGAAGGTGGGAGTGGGGGGAGAGAGTGAAAATAGCATTACGTTGGCAGCCGCCCGTGACAGTGGATCTCTGCAGTAGTATTTGTCTTTGTGTCTTCCTTCTCCCTCCCTGTTTACGTGTGGCACCCTGCCCAAACGCAGCAGTGTGGGCTCTGGCCTTGCTTTATGTTACGTACTGTCCAGGGGCATTCAGGGGCTCCCAATCATCATGCGTGGTGTTGCAGCACAGTCCTGACAGCGCTGTAGTAACCTGCCCTTGGTGGCAGCAGGCAAAGGAGAGAGGAAGTGGTGGGGAGATGTAGGGTGCCTGTAGGGTGGTGGGTGATGCTGTCGAAGAGCTGGTCCCGGTGGCACAGGCCCTGCCCAAGGGCAGACTTTGTTCATCCTTCTCCTGGCTGATATACCATGATTTTCCTCCTAGACCGCTTTGGCTGCTGTGGGGCCCTGCCCCCTGTGTGTGCCATAGCAGGCTCCTACAGGTGATGGGCCTAGCTTTGTCTGGAGAAGGTGTGAAAATGCCCTACAGGAGAGAATGGCTAACAGCAGATTACAGCAACTCAAAGCATCACTACTCAAATAGCTGTACTGCTTATTTGTCCGCAGCAAGCAGAGGAAAAGAGGTTAAAAATAGATTTACAGGCTGCCCAGAGAGGCGGTGGGGTCTCCTCCTTGGAGGCCTTCAGAAGCCGCCTGGACGTGGTGCTGGGCACCCTGCTCTGGGTGGCCCTGCTGGAGCAGGGGCTGGGCCGGGGCCTGCTCAGGTCCCTGCACACCTCAGTGCTCTGGGTCCTGTGAAATGTTTGAGAGACTGCCTTTTTAAGTCTTTGTTAAAATTTGTAGTTCTTCTCATGAAACATGGACGTATCTAACTGCCTCACGCCAATCCCACAAGCTCAATATTTCTCAGACTCGTCTGTGAGAGCAGCTCCTTGGCAACTTAATTAAAAACCAAAACCTTTTTCTGTAGAGGAAGCTTGTGATCTTCTGCCTCAGGAAAGTGAGTAGTTTAATTATAGCTGGCAGCTGAAAATAGTATCTTTCTAACCAATGGTCTAGTTGCTGTTCTCTGCTTCAGAGTGACTTATTTAGAGATGTCTTGTACCTGTTTTTTTCCTGCTTCTATTTCCTACCAGGTCTTTGAGCCGACCATGTGGCAGAATGACATATGAAACAAGCAAACTGTACAGTATATATGTTTCCTTGTATCTCATAGAAATGTAGGAGATTGATTTTCCCCTTTGGATTTGAGCAAATGATTTCCATTCAATGCAGACATGAGGGCAGGCTCCATGGCCTGCCCTTGAAGACTCCAAGACACAAGCCAAATATGCAAGTCCCTACACAGCAGTGCCATCAGAGAAATGGTGGAAATAGTTCATATAATTGTAGAATCGTTTAGGCTGGAAAAGACCTCTAAGATCATCAAGCCCAGCTGTTAACCTAGCACTGCCAAGTTTACCACTGAGCCATGTCCCTAAGCAACATATCTACATGCCCTTGGAAAAATTCCATCCCCATGTGACAGCTGGGTAAAACACCTATCATTATACTCATAGGCTGCAAGCTCTTCTCCTGGTGGCCCTTCCAGTTACACCGAGCTCCTTGCTGGAGCAGGACTGATAACAAGTGCTCCTTTGAGAGCTGAGAGTTTGTAGTGAAGCTTTCTGTGAAGGGTTTTACAGCATATTGCTGAGTTTTATCTGATCGTCTCCTGAACAGGGTATTACCAAAATGTGTAAGAACATCAGCTATGCCCGAAGTGGTTCAGGAATACATGCCCTGCTAGTCACTTGAATCAAATGTCTCTTTCCCAAGGAACACGAAAACTGACTTTCTCATCTTGTGAGACAATATCGTCTGGCTTTGGTGACCCCAGAGACTGCTTCTGCAGCTCCAAAGAACATGGAGTAAACCAGCCCTGCTTTGTCCCCCTAGTACTTGCCTCTGCACAGCTCCTTACACAGCCGCTGTTCTTTAGGAGTGCCGGCAATCCAGCTGTGGAGATCACTCACATTGCAAAATTTGCCTGCTTATCAGCACAGACAGTGCAATTTACTCGGAGTCTGCCAGTGTTTTGTTTTACATCCTGGAAAGTTTCAGCACCCTCAGTTAAGCTAATGTGAAGTGAGCTCTTGTATTGCCTCAGGAGCAAATACTGTGGCTGGTAGCTTCTTGCTGGACCCCTGGAGTGGCTGCAGCAGCTTACAGAAGGTGTTTAAAGCTGCTGAGATACCTGGGGCTTCAGGCCAGCAGTAAAACATCACAAGGCACAGACAATAAAATGATTTTAATAACTCACTCCACACATTGCAGTTTTTCATCTCTCCTAGGGATTTGTGCAATACAGATACTTAATTTTTAAAAAAGATGTCTTATGGGATATGCTAAAGACTTTCAAATAACATTGATATCAAGAAACTGTCTTTTAAGAGTTGGCCCAGTCTAAAGTGCAGCAGCAAATATTTGTGTATTATTTTATTTTATTTTATTTTTGTACCACATTTTGCTGTCTCCTTTCCTATTTTACCTTTCCTTCCAGAATATCTGTCAAAGCATTGACCGGACACTTACCATGGTACATTTACATTTCGCCAAGTTGTAAAGATGAATGCCTACAAGTTATTTGTTTTAACCATCCCATCAGTCCGTTTTTCATTGATTAAGCTGGCCTGATTGATTTTGATTTGGCACAGAAATGCTAAGGGCAGATTTTATGTAATAGACTGGGATCTTCGCCCTTGGTTTCCACAGCAAAGCAAAGTTATTAAGATACTAAATTAAATTCAGACTTTGAAGCCTCACTTTCACTTATTATATTGTTCTCTTTAATGGCTCAATTGAAGTTAGTGGAAGCATTCATTTTAAGTCAGAGGAACTGAGGTTAGGACAGAAACTGGGAAGATCATCACAGAAGTCATAGCATTTCATGGTGGGAGGGAAAGAAGGCTGAGAGCAGAACCCAGCCCTTGCAGGGTCACACTTCTACTTACTAAAAGTAGCATGAATACTGTGGTAGGTTGCTTGTTTTTGTTGTTGTTTTGTATCCCTGTCCTCCCTTACAAAATATTTTCTTCTGTGGCTCTGCATGAAAGCAGTCTTAGAAATTGGGGGATCATTTAGATTCAAAACTTCTGAAGAGTGTGGCTGCTAGGCTGTGACTTTCATTCCCTCACTCCCAGCCCCTCACTCCCAGCCCAGGGAAATGTTTTTGCATATTCAGACCTCTCGGTCTCAACACAGCCAGCGTAGTTTTCATGAGGACAGAAATAATCTGTAAAATAGGCCTGGTTGGATTTGAAGCAAACATCATGTGGTGAATCTAAATGCTCCCGACAAAACCACATCCCCCATTAGCTGGTACTAATCCAGCAGCACTAAGAGTTGAGCCCCCTTTTAAACTGTGGTTAATATCCACTGGCTCTATCACCACCTGCGTGGGCAAAACCTGAAGCCTCATTTGGTATCTAATCAAATTAAGCACATATCTTTGGGGGGTGTCCGATTCAGTGCAAAGCGAAGAAGTGAGCTGCTCAAAATAGCAAATTTCCATCGGGCTCCCTGATAGTTGTAATGAAAAAGCTGATTCATGAAGTTAGAGACAAGGAGCTCAAATGTTTCAGAAATGTGATTGCCCTTTATTGCACAGTCTGAGTAAGAGCCTTTTCCTGCAGCCTAGTCCCAATGTCTACAATCACTTTTTAAATACAGCTAATTACACGAGGCAGCTTCTCCCCCACCCCCTGAATGGTAGTCTAGACTTCATTTATCAGGAATACAGAGATGAATGAGATGATGCATTCAAGTTGCTGTGGTTTAGAGAAATGTCTTCTGTACTTGTAAATGAGGATGTCTGCTTTGGGGGAGATTGTTCTGAGATAATACAAAGGCAGCTGTGGTGCTGACCAGGAATTTTGTTAAGAATTAACTTGTAACTATTTTGTTATTATATGCAAATATTTTAAAGCTGAGGCTGAACTGAGAAGTATGTCTGCCCTGAAGATTTTTAACTATCCTACAGGATTATGTAAGGATGATGTTAACCCTGTAGCAAGAACGTTGCAGTTATGATATTTTTGCAATGATATAATTTTCCTGCAGATTAACAGACCTTTCAGTCTGTCACAGCTTCAAATTCGTTTTCCTTATCTAGGGTCCCATGTCACAGACATCACCATGGTGCCTTGGTACCTATTCAGAGAATATTATGCATTAACCGATAACTATTACAAATCCAGCAAAAAAAAAAAAAACTAAACCAATAAAAAGGCACAGTATATCTCCCCTGAATTTCCTTTTTTTTTTTTTTTTTTTTTTTTTTTAATAAAATTCCTTGAGACTGCACTATAATATCTGGGAAAACCCAAAAGTGAGAGAAAGAGAAACCATGCTGCCATATGAGACTCCTGTTTCTAGCCTGCATAGAGACAACTCATTATCCAGATTTGTCAAACGTAGTGGTCTCTGTGTTCAGCTGCTTCTCATCACACAGAAATATGACTCTAAGACCACCATTTCTCAGTAAGCTCATTTAAAAATAGGGGATAGGATAGGGTAACTGCTGCAGATTTGATGAGACTCACCCTGAAAACATGAGGTGCAAAGGGTTTTATGCTTCATATTTTTAATTGCTTAAAACTTTCAAATATACTAAATGATGCCTTACCAGAGTTGTTCTTAGTACTTTTGTACCAAAACTACCACTGAGTGTGAAGTTTGTACCAGGTGTGGTCTACCTTAATTACAGAAGGCTACTTCCAGACTATGAAATTAATAAAAAATAATAAAAATGTGGTGTGAATAATCACAGGCCAGCTAGAATTCTCCCATAGGATTTCTGGGTGTGGCTTGAAAGACACAATGAACTGCGGACATCTTCCAGTAGGCAACCGGGATGTGGTCACAGTGTGTTTTTTTTAATTACATGGATGCTAACTAACTGCGTCTGTTGAACTAGGTAAGCAATGGCCTCTATCGTTGCTTAGGGGATCAGTATAAATGAAGGAAAAGAAATCACATCCCACTTTGCAAGGGACTTTACAAGGTCTTTGTTGGGAAGGAAGATTAAGAGAAGATAGCCATGAAACAATGTTGAGTACGACAGGGCAGCTGGCAGACAGTGTCCTGGATAGAAATATCTTTATGGTTTAATCCAATCATCTGAGGGCAGCCCACTTAGGTTATCTGATATTATGGTTTGGGCTAGGGTTAACACATGTGACCTATGTGACTGAGTGACTGTTCATGCTAACACAACCCAGTCTCAGTGAGCTGAAAGCTGTGATGGGGTGGTCCCCACTACAACAAGCAAGGCATTTGTTTCAGATGTCCCCTTGGGATGGAGGAGCATTGGGAAAGATTGTGTCTGTGGTCCTGGGGACCGAGGACTCACAGGGATGGTGGACAGGCAATGCTGCATTGCACTGCCTCAACTCACCCCCTCTGGGGTAAAAAAGAATAGCAGAAAACCATTCCCTCTCCCCAAGGCTTTCTGTAAGTCACACATAACAAAATGTTCCTTTTCCTTGGTCTCTCTGAAGTCAATCCCTTCTTATCATCAGCTCCCAGCTGCCCTTTCTTTGCAAGGTTTTTGGATGTTTCAAGCTCCAGCTCATCTGAACAAGGACAGCATCCCTGAAGGCTACTAAGAAAGTGTTAAAGACTTCTTTGCTTGCCTTTTGAGTTACCAGCTACTCTTTGCTGGATCTGTGGGAGCTCCGCAGGGCAATGCTCACGCCCATCTCCAGGCTGATGAGATCGCAGCAAGAAATCCTGGGGCTGGTGTGGCAGCGGGCTCATGTTTTCAACCTGTCAATACAACAGCCACTGCTGGCTGCGGCTGATTGATTGCAAGAGCAGGAAATTACTGTGCATTTTTAACTACGTTGCTTTTCTTTCTGAGAAAGTAATGAATCAGCTTCTGAAGCCTGTAGAATAGCCAAGTTTCCATGAGCACTGGTATACAGAAACCTGTGGTACTGCAGATGTACAGGGTGGAAGCTCTTCTTATCCACCTGTGCTGCTCACAGCCTTAAACTGTATGGTTAGCCAGGAGCAGGAGAAGATTTATAACAAATAGGGATGCATTTCGTATTTTAAGACACAATAATGAGAAAGAGGAATAATAGGGAACAGAGGTCTCATTAATTAGATTTTCTGTTAAGTCTCTTGAGGACCACCATCACAGGCTCACCCCAGCAGACGAATGTGGTTACCCCACCAGATCTGTGACACTGGCACTTGGATGAGTGATGGATCCATGTGGGCTGAAGGAGAAAGCAGGGTGACAGGGTAATAAGGCAAAAATAATTATTTGCTGCTTCACTGTGAGAAGTTCACTTTTTCTATATTCTTCTTCCTCCATGAGGAAAGCAAAGTTTCTCATCTCCAACTCACTGAATCCTGTGCTAAAAAAGATTATGGTTTATCTTAATGGGGCTGCAAGGGCCCATATCTGCTCCTGGTTTCACCAGCACATGCTTGGGATAACCCCACTCAAATAAGCACAATATTCCACAAGTGTAAGCAAGAGCAGACCCTCATCCTGAAACGCTCTGTGTCTGAAGGAGATGGAGCAAAGAGACCCCAAGACCCCCACTGAGAGGCCTGAGGGTCTCTGTTCTGCTCACTAGGAAGAGTTTGTTTAGCAGTCTTTCAGAATTTGCCTTCTAATGCTGTCATCTCAACATCCCATCAACAAATTACCAAATCCTGTCCCAAGAATAATGATGCTGGCAGTTTGGAGTGAATTCCTAATGCATTTTACCATTTCTTTAACAATTACAGCTCTATTTAAAATGAAGAGAATTATATTGCTATTCAGCTTTAGAGTGATAAATTGCAGGATATTAAAAGATTCTTCTCTGAATGCAAACAATAGAGAACTTAATTATTGCTCAGAGTGTCATTGTAGCATTATGGAACAATTTGAAATTCAACTTGCCTGGTTAGATTTATTTTAAGTCTGACATTTTCAGCCCTAGCTTTCACTCTCTGGGTCTCTTTTTCACTCTGACAACACATCAATCTATTTTCTAACAGTTCTAGCAGTAAAATAATCTCTCTTAATCTGAAGTTTTTCTCTATTATTTTACATTGTGAAATAAAAGTTTCTTTTCAAATGCAGCCTGGTACAGGAAATGGGTTTATATGGGAGAAAAATTCAGACCATCAGCAGTATTTCTAATTCATATGTACATTTTGCCATAGGTGAAACTGCCTGAGAATTCTTGAAGAACCATCTTGCAATGAAAAACGCAGTTTAACTGACAAAAATACTCTATGGGAGGAAAAGCATTCCTATAATATTTCCAGTGAGAAATCAAAATACTTCATTATGACTTTATCAATACATTCAGCTACTAGGCTGCAACCTGGACTTCTAGATTTAAATATTCATTTTAGTAACATGCACATATTTCCTATTAAGTATGTAGCATATTTCTTGCAATATAAAATGTGAAGGAATATATTTAGAATATTTTTTCCAAATACAATATTTTACAATTTATTTATTGTGAAATTTAAAAATGCTTTCCTTTGTTGTGATTCAGAACAATTTGCGAATGCTAGGAAGATGGCATCCCCTGCTGACAGTGTACTTCCTGGGTACCTTCATCCGAAGGCGATGGACCCAGCGGTGGTGTGATCTGCAGAGCACAGTAAGACCTCCTGCACTGCACAACACAATTTTTCTGTCCCCACCAGGCTGAGGGAAGAGGCTGCAGGCCAGTTTCTGCTGCAGGCAGCATCTTCTGTAGAGCTCAGACTGAGATCTGTGTGCTTGCAGATGGCCAAGGTTATCCCCATGACAACACCTGAAAGAGAAGTTACACCAACGTGAGACTGAACGGGACACGCTCTGTTCCTCGGGCAGCTCCATTCCCTGCTCCCCCTCCAAAAATATTGGGGTGGATGCTATTTCACCCAGCCTTGGTCAGATAACAGTGTGTGCCAGTCACCCTGGGCACATCCTTCTCGCCAGTCCCTGCAGTCTTTCAAAGACTTTCACAATCTTCCATTGAACTTCAGGAAAAAAATAAATAAATACAAAGGGTGATTCTGAGTGCAGTAAAGTTATGAGGGCACAGATGATTGAGAGGTCCCGCTGCCTACTCATTTTTACAGCTTATTAACGAGTGCTCAGTTCTTCCAGTTGTGATTTATTAAGCATCCTGTTCTAAGGAGATGATACAGAAGCATAACACTGTTCACAGTCCCTAAAAATCTGTAACTAGAAACTCAGCAAAGTAACTTGAGGAGATTTCAACACCACTTTGATAAAGGGATATACTGCTAAGGTTTAAAACGCCTCTTGAGGAACGTACAGTACAAAGCACACATATTTAAATAATGAAATTTTATTAATGATCCTTAAGGCCCCATAATGGGGATGAAATATTATTGTCAGGTTTCCCAAGTTAGCTGGCTGTATCCTGATTCTGTATTTGGGTTCGTTACATCTCATTCTCCCATGCCCCACAATGGAGAAGAACAAGAAGCCCTACATGAGGAGGCTGAGCTGCCTCCACACGTGTGGCTGGGAGGGACCTGTGTCACCAGCCCACCTCTGGCCCCAGGGGTGGTCATCTCCTGCCTTTTACCCCCCAAGAGGGTTACTGGAGGTACCTGGAGAAACCAGCTGAATTTTCTCCTATTTGTGCAGAGCTGCTTCTGGAATTATCTGTTTTCCAGGGAAGAACTGCAGCAGGATGTTTGGGAAGCTTGTGTCCCTACAAAAAGTCAGCGTTTATTAATCTCCTGCCCTTTACCATTGCTGTCATGCTTCTATGTAACAACGGCAAGAAAATTTACAGCTGCTTTCTCCAGCACCAAATTAAGTATTTCATGTAAAAGCAAAAGGGGGTTGTCACTCCAAGTCATTCCTTCTGCTTCACCAGATCCAGATTCTTGGATTTTTGGAGCCCCTTAGCTCCAGTTTCTTCCTGTAGATGCAAAGAGAGGATTCCCTGTAACCTCCTACCCCTTCCTTCTCCTCTTCCTCTTGGTTACAGACACGGCTCATTTCTTTTGCATGTGTCCTCTGAGTTACTGCTGATTGCCTGATTGCCTGCCCTTCTCTGCAGGGGGGAGCAGTTGGAGTGAGCTGGCTTCAGGCTTGTGCAGCTCTTCAAATTCTGACACCAGCAAATTATACTATGTATTAAAGCAAGTTCTTTTTTTTTTTTTTTTTTTTTTTTTTTTTTTTTTTTTA
>NC_048895.1:103523821-103548100 GCF_011077185.1 Oxyura jamaicensis
TTTTTTTTTTTTTTTTTTTTTTTTTTTTTTTTTTTTACCCCTAGGCTCCAGACTGGGTTTGAGGAGAGCATGGTTCAGTTCCCAATTTTATTCCACTCCTCAATAAACAATTTTCTTTAAAAATGTAAAACAAGATACTTTTCCCACAGTCTCATGAAATATTTATTTACTGTTTAGAACCCTTCAGTAAGTAGCAAAGGTCTCACATTTGGAAAACATAAAAGTTTCAGTAAAACCAATCTGTGCTTGCTAGCTGAATATTAAAATGCAGGATGGGTGAATTAGTAACTAATTCATGCATAATAAAACCCATACGCTTCTAGAAGTAATTAGCCTATTGTTTTGATTCAGGGAATGTTTGCTTAATAGCCTCAATAACCGCTCACTTTCCCAACCGGATCAAAATTAACATGCAGGGAAGTGACATTCAGATAAAATCAATCATTTCGATAATAGGAAATTCATATTTTGTTGCTGTTTCTCTAGATGGTCTGAAATCACTGAATTTTAGTTTTCTGCATCTGGGAAACTTGCGGTTATTTGATTAGGGCTAAATGATCTCCTTAGCACACTCCAAACTGCAAGATAGTATTAAAAACACTTGGCAGTGGCAAGAAGTAAACACTAACGACAACTGCTTATACGTTATGTGCTCAAATGGTTAAGTGGATGAAATTCCTGAGGGAGAGATGAGCGGTGAAGTGAAGATGGGGTGAAGGGAGAGCACCTCCTCTGCCCTCTCCTGTAAAGAAAGCTGAGAGCTCCATTTCTCCAAAAATACACAGAAATATTACCTCAGTTTCTACTCAGCAACTGCTACCTCTCCAGTGGCTGAAGCAAAGGCCTCATGTAAAGGTCTCACCTTGTGTGAAGGTCTCACAACTTGCAGGACAGGCCTTTGATCCCCTGGTTTAGTTCCTCCATAAGCTGTGGCACATCACGCTGCATCCTAGCAGATGGTAGGGTCAATATCGTGTGATGTAGCACCATAAGGTATAATGCAGATGTCCAAAAGGATTTGGCCAAGTTAGGCCCTACTTTGAGAGAGATAGAGCTAGATGCCTGAAAAATTAGGTTCAGGAGCATTCAACATCAAATTGCCTGGCCCGGGGAATGCAACAGGACCCAGAATGGAGGTCTGTTCAGCATATGGGGCCTCATCCAATTGCAACCTGAACAATTAGTAACAGGTGCCAGAGGATCACCTGAACAACGACCTACTGCCTACTCTAAATTTGTGTCTAGAAAAAATACCACCAAAATTCACTTATTTGAAGGTCCTCATTTGATCATAAATGGAGGTAAAAGAGCTGAAAATAAGTTAATTTGTGTTTTCTTTAAAAACGTTCAACTGTAGCTTTCATTTTTATGTCAGCACTAGAAATGTAAGTCACTCGGGTACAGAGTAGTTAACATTATTCTGCGTAGAAGTTGACAGAGATGGGATGGATTCAGATAAAGACTGACATAACTACATTTATGTGTTTGCATATAGGTATCTACCAGAGCTTGAAGTGCTTAAGCAGTCTTTATAGTCAAAGGAAATCTAGAGTGGGTTCAGATGTCTAAATATATCACAGAATCACAGAATCACAGAATAGTCTAGGTTGGAAGAGACCTCAAGATCATCAAGTCCAACCTCTGACCTAACACTAACAGTCCCCACTAAACCATATCCCTAAGCTCTACATCTAAACGTCTTTTAAAGACCTCCAGGGATGGTGACTCCACCACTTCCCTGGGCAGCCCGTTCCAGTGTCTAACAACCCGTTCAGTAAAGAAGTTCTTCCTAACATCCAACCTAAAACTCCCCTGGCGCAACTTAAGCCCATTCCCCCTCGTCCTGTCACCAGGCACGTGGGAGAACAGACCAACCCCCACCTCGCTACAGCCTCCCTTGAGGTACCTGTAGAGTGCAATAAGGTCACCCCTGAGCCTCCTTTTCTCCAGGCTGAACAAGCCCAGCTCCCTCAGCCGCTCCTTGTAAAATATGGGTCTAGTGCAATCTGAGACCCCCTAGGACAGCTAAGATTCTTGCAGAGGCATAGCTGTAGACATACAACACAGGATAAAGGCTTCATTCATTTGCCTGGATATAGATGTCTGTTGACTAATGTGACCTCTGAAAATCAGTAATTCCCAATGGACTCTGGGAGTAAGTTCCATTGGTCATAAAAATCTCCATCACAGCTGTCATTGTGATCGTGGTGGGTCTGAATAGCTTTTTGGAAGCAGAAGAGTTCCTTTGACCAGTAGGCCAATATATGCTTCTCCAGAATGAGCTGGGGTATCTCCATATTGTTCTCATCTTGAAATGGTCATGTGGACAACAAGAGAACTTCTTTTTCTAAGATTGCTATGCTCTGGAATTAAATCTAGTCAATATTGTGTATAATTACATATAATCACATCTATTAAGTTAATTTCTCTAAATCCATTTTGTCTTGTTTATTTACTCGGCTAGAACATGGGTGCTGGAAAAGTGGTACAGTGTAAAAGAAAAAATAAAAAAAAAAAACAATAAATGAGTAAATGGTAAGAGTGAATTTCTTACAACTTTTTAGGAGCTTTGAACAGCTGCTATGTGCTACAGAAGGCAGGACAAGAATTGTATAACTATGAGCTGTGACATTCGGTATATTCTTATCTCCCAAGAGAACAGGCTCCCTCTCTCCTCCATGGAGTCCAAGTACAAATATTTGTTTGGCCATTGGTAAGTTCACTTTAAGACCTCTTTAAATGTTGCCAGGGCTTCTGATAAAGCAGGGAGGACTTTGGGAGAGCAGGCTGTGAAGAATCCCCCAAAACCTAAAAATCATCCTAAACCATGCACGGAGCCCGATTCTGAGTTCAATCACATGCGTGTAATTCCTTTGGTTTCAGATAAATTAGTCCTTCATTAAGCAAAGGAGAATGGATCATAATTAAGCTTGAGAATATTAATTTAATTGTAGCAAAGATTTACGTGTGAAAACCCACTCGTATAATACAGCAAGATGATGATCCCACACTGTTTGAAGTGGTCCTGACACTAAGTACTTTTTTATCTCCCTGGGGCTCTCCTTACTGCAATGTGATTTCATGCTTTGTATAACGTCAAGGTGATCGTTTGCCTTTGGTCTGCCTTTGGTTTGGGACAAATACTTTGTTTCCAAAATCAAATGGAGCTAAGTTAGGAAAAAAAATGTCTAAAAGTCAGAGTGCGTCTTTCTTATCTGAGGTTGGCATAACCTGCTAGAATTAAAAATTGATAGACTAAAAAACTGCTGAACACTCATTACAGCTGCAGATCAACGTTGAAAACAAGAGGCTGTTTTTAGTAGCAAGGCGCCCTTGTCTTTATTCATGTCGCTTCACTGGAATATTTAATGGTAATTCACAATTCATGCATTTTGACATCTTGCTACTCTAATCTTCATTTTCTTGTCAAAGAAAATGTCTTAAAATCTGATCTGGTTCACATACAGCATTAATAGTGTGGTGAATGTCCTTGAAAGTCAACTCTGATCCTAAAGGGATCGGTCACTTTGCTACATAGTAAATGGCAGTGCATAATTTGCTCATTTTTTGTTCCTTGAGCACCCAAAATGCATGTTGACTTGAGTGAGGCTTTTGAGTACAAAAAGTTCATATTTCTTCATGTAAACCACACTGTTTGAGAAGGAATCCAGGCTGTGTTGAACATCTGGAAATGGATGGGTGACAGGTGGCAACAGGAAGCTATAGAAGTCACGTAGGTGACAATCACTTGTGCTGCTGTGCTCTAAAACATTATGCAAACTCGGCTAAAGTCATTCCCACATCAGAAGAATTGCTTTCTTACACAAAATGGCTATTAGGTTTAATTCTGACTTAATTCTCCTTTAACTGAAATCATTACTGTGCTCTTGAGTCAAATTGCTACTCTAAAATTTTTCAAAAATGAGCAATGTGAGGAACAAATGGGATATTTTCTTCTCTGTCTTCACATACTAGACATTGACTTCATGTAAGTCTTATGCTGCACTGTAAAGATCTGACTTCCTAAAAATGCTTTAACTCGGACATAAACCCTATGCTGCTGGAAGATTATTCAAGATTTTTGCTTTCATTCTTAATTCCAGGTATATAAAACAGTTAATGAAGCTGAAAGCTGTTATTAAACCTCTTCATAATTTAGGAATGAAGTATTTTAGAAGGAGGTTGAAAAGAGATAATTAGATATTTGAAAGCCTACTCCAGGGCTAGACCTTACCAGTAGGTTTCAAGCAGTTCTTTGCACAGCGCTGTGGCATAAACAAGCCTGCAAACACAGGCAAGGTGCTGGCTGTAGGTTTTCATTACTCAGTCTTGGATGGTTAATTTGCATCCCTAACAATGTGCTGGGTGAGGGAAAAAAGGGAGATTTCTGTTAGCAGAAAGGTGTTCCAACTTTTGCCAACTTCCAGTGCCAGCAGCAGCACCCCCAGACACTGCCTTGCAGTGGGGACAAAAGTGATTCCCTTTTGGGGAGGGGAGGGTGGAGGAAGAGGATAGTCTTCTAGGGGAGCAGCTTTCCATTGGGGAATTTCTCTGGGGGAGGCAGCACCTGCGGAGAGGATGACGGTGGAGGCAGTGAGCTGGATGAAGGGGCTCATCTCTGCAGTTAGCTTGTGGAGGTGCCATGGACCATGAGTTAAAGCCACTCTTCCTTAGATCAAAGGTCTATATGCCCTCGTGTCCTGACACTGGGATATATCTGTGAACATAAAATACAGCGGCACATCCTGCATAACAGGATACGGGGACATGATATGGACATACACTATTGCGGTGCATGATAGACAGCCTCTGACTTTCTCACTCTCTCATGTGGTCCAAGAACTACAGTCATCAAAATGCTTAGCAGGAAATGGATCAAAATAGATGTGCTACATTGTCAGCTTCAAAGACAGTAACCGCATATATGGGATTGGGCTTTGCTGTCCAGGGTTTTCCAAACAGTCAGCTGTGCTGCCATAGCTAAATGCAGTACGTAACACAACCCTTTGCATTGCTATTTCAGTACACGTTATCCTATCTGCATATTTGCTAGGGGGAAGCGCATGCATATAGGAGTGTTGATTAGTGGGGAGACTTTTACTAAACAACGAAGAGCTGAGGTGACTGACAAACAGATGCCATGAATATTGCATTTGCATGACGATGCCCAAAATTGCACCTGCAGCTCCAAAACCAAGAGATTTTATTTTAAAAGCAGGAGGTCATTTTTAGATAATCTGTTGTCTGCTTTATTTAGTTTCTAGGTTTCCACCTTTTAGATTAAACTCTATTCATGTTTTTAAAGCTTCCGCCCCCCCCCCCCCCCCCCCTTTTTTTTCTTTAGAAGTGCAAGCCTACATTCCTGTGAAGTCTCTATTGACATTCCTGCACAGTCTCTATATTTCATCATCCAGATCCTTCTAAGAGACACTAAATTACAAGGTGCATGAGAGACTCATAATATGAGTTGTCACGGAGTGATAACTTGTTCTTTCATACAGATCAAATGGTCCAGCTGAAAAGAAAATAACATATTTCTTTCCTCAAGATTTAACTGGGTAGATTAAGTTGATTTTACAAGGAAAGATGGCATGAAATAACCAGAAAATGTACTGTACACCTTCCTGTCTTGCAGTTCAAAAGGAAGATCTTCCATGTTCTAGGACTGCTGATAGTAAGACTCCTTAATACATCTTTTCCATGCACACCTAGAATTTCAGCTGACCTTGAGCTCTTCCTTCCCCATGTAACTCCAACTGCCTGTGGCTTGGATGTGCCCCTATCAGCTTATTGGTATTTCTGTGGTGGAGGCCAAGCCATCAAAGTCACATAAGGGTTTTGGGGGACAGCACAGACCTCTGGGATAACATCTGCAGAGGTCATCAATATATATATATATATATATTTGCACAAATGACAACAAAGAAAGAAATCCAGCTATGCATCAGGAAGAGCATTTAATCTTCAATGCAAAGGCTCTATCACTCATGGAGCTACTTTTAGTTTTAGGGCTCGGTACTGTGTCAATAAAGCTAATGGGAATTCTGTCCTTGCCGGAAAAGAGATCAGGATTTGGCCTTTGAGAGCAACATACTTAATTCTAGTGTGCATCCTGGCTTCAATTTTTAATGAGAAAATGGGAATAAACAGAACAAAAAGTATTCCACAAGCCCCAGATCCTCAATAAATGCAGCATAATGGTAGAGCTAAAATTAATGCTATTTTTTACAATCTGGATAAGAGGGTGAGATGGTGAGGAGAGTTTGCTACACCACACAATACAGTAGAGCTCCTTTATTCTTCCTGTTGGTCCCAACTTATTGGGTGTCTGAGTTTGTACGTGATGAAGCACTGTTATTCCGAGGCAAAGACTGACAGAGGTTGGACAGTCATGCTGGGCTGATGTTGTTTCTGCTAGAAATGCAGTGATCTGAACATCTAGTTCAGTGCAATTTGAGTTGGAAGGAACCTTAAAGATTATCTAGTTCCAACCCCCTGCCATGGGCAGGGACACCTCCCACCATACCAGGTTGCCCAAGCCCCATCCAGCCTGGCCTTGAACACCTCCAGGGATGGGCCATCCACAGCTTCTCTGGGCAGCCTGTGCCAGTGCCTCACCACCCTCTGAGTAAAGATTTTTTTTTCTAACATCTAATCTAAACCTACCCTCTTTTTTTTTTTTTTGTTTAAAGCCATTACTCCCTGTCCTATCTCCACACCCCCTGACAAAGAGTCCCTCACCAGCTTTCCTGTAGGCCCCTTTAGGTACCAGAAGGCCACTGTAAGGTCTCCCTGGAGCCTTCTCTTCTCCAGGCTAAACAACCCCAGTTCCCTCAGCCTGTCCTCATAGGAGAGGTGCTCCAGGCCCCTTGATCATCCCTGTGGCCCTCCTCTGGACTTGCTGTAAAATGTCCAAGTCCTTCTCATGCTGGTGGCCCCAGAGCTGAAGGTACCACTCCAGGTGGGGTCTCACAAGAGCAGAGTTGAGGTGTCCTGATACTATTGTGTCATTTCTGAGAAAATACTCAGAAATTGACTGACACAGTTTAATACTGGGTTAGGCTGTCTGAAAACAAGTGTTTGCCTGACCTGCTATGGGCATACTAAATGTCAGGGCCGAGGCTTGTTCTAGTTCAGCAGCAGCCTTAGCCCTTGGCCTTCTGAGCTCTGCATTGAGGGGTATCTCTAAAGGGTTTAATCTGTACAATTTCTGTTCATTTTTCCACCTCTTATGTTGCAGTCCTGGCTACTGCTTCTGCTAGAAATTAGGGATGGTGCCTATATCCTGTAGGATTGCCCCAAAAAGTGGAGTGAGGGCTGCCCATGGCCTGGGAATACAGAGATCTTGCTTTAATTTTGTGTGTAGGAGTGAAAAGGGAACCGAAGGAACTAAATTAAAGCCCTGGCACTTCCAGCATAATTCACAACAACAGCAAAACTCTCAGTAAATCGTTGCCTGTGTGTTGTCCTTTTGGGTCCCTGCCCCATTGCTTCTGAAAGTGTAATTCCCTCAGTCCTATGGAGATCTTTTAAAATCAGATTAAGTGTCTGCCTGGTCCCTTACCATGGTAAATTTTGTAATGAAAGCCACAAATCGATCCCATTAAAAAATAAGAGCACTGACAGCTTGTGGCAATGGATCTGGGGCAAGAAACGGTGTTCACAGGACCCAGGCGTAGTGAGTCCATCCCTGCCATGGGAGGAGCAAGAGGAAGGCAGTGCTTATGGGGATGAGCAGAAATGCTCCTGCTGAGGGGTCCCGGAGCCTCCAGCTTCTCCTGTGCTACTGAGGGAGAGAGACAGGCTGGAGAAGGGACCGGACAGGGCAGTGCCAGGGGAGGGAGAACAAGTCTCAGCATGGCATGATGGAAGGGCAACAGACAACCAGTGTCCCAGGGACAATATGTGCGGGTCCCTGGGCTGTGGCACTGCAGGCATCCCAGGGGCTGCCTGCCCAACGAGGGGTGATGCTCGACCCTGGGAGAGCTTGCTTTGCCTGCACAGGCTCTGGTTATGGGGTGAGATTTCTGCCTTTTCAGTGTTTCCATCCCCCAGCCAGAGTCACAGCACAGAGAAGCTGCAGGGAGAGCAGATGCAGCTGTCAGTCACACTCTGAATTTTTCTCTTCTTCTTTTTTTAATACGATCTCAGTGTGTGCTGGGCACTCTGGCCTTGAATACATACCCATCTGAGCCTGGAGGCCATCCTGAAAGCATAGCCCATGGGCTGGCCAGGGCTGCAGGACCCTGCACACCCCTGCAGCTCCAGCGGGCTCCTCTCAATTCCCAGAGCAGCCCCTGGGCACAGCAAGCAGCAGCACTGCAGCATTTCAAGAGCCAACTATGGGAAACAGGAGTGGTTCCTAAATATTAAGCTAAACTTGGGATCATAGACATGTTACAGAGAAGCCCTGTAATTTATTGCCATGTTTAGAGGACAAAACATGAGATGCTTTCCATTTGCTAATAAACTTTTATAATAATAATAATAATAATAATAACAATAATAATAATAAATTCTTAATGGGCTTAAAATGCAGCAAGGGTGAGGTAAGCTAACCACCAGGAAAAAAAAATCCAGGGATGGGAAGAGCCAAGATAGGTGAAAGTTTGGACAGGGAGGCTGCAACATCCCCTCAATGAGCTTAACAAACATTTTGGGTTCACCTCTGCCAGAAAGAGTGTGGGGAGAGCTGTTTCTCCTGTGGGCAGGACTTGGATTTGATGTCCTCAAGAGCTCTTCCAGCACTGCTTAATGGGAATGTACTAAGACGGTGCAGCTGGTGCACTCACCAGCTATCTGAACTGCTCCAAGATTTCGTGTCCTCAGCACGTGGCCCCCAGGCTGGGGATGACTGGAAGGTCCTAATGATGGGAGCTGGGATGCCAGGAGCAGGGGAAAGCTCTTCCATGCAAAGATGAAACTTAGTGAAATCCGATTTATTTGAAACTTTCCCAAACAGTATAATCATACTTTCCAAACCACTGCTGGTTTTCTGTTCCAGTAAATTTGCATTAAATAATTCCAAGCTCTCACAGCATCCCCAGAAATGTAGTGGAAAATATTTAAAATTTAATGTAATATCGCCCAGATTTATGATGTCAACAGGCATCCTGATGGATAAAGTCAGTCAAATGCTTCTATGACTTATAACGGGGCTTTCAGATCAATACTGCCAGTCTGATAAGTGCTCTAAAGAATGACAGATATTGATCCTGAAACATGGGCTAGCTGATTTTGGAAACTAGCAAATGTGCTGGAATTTAGACCAAACCCAAGCAGGCAATGATATTTAAAAAATGTTTAAACCCAAAATTGTAATTCACCATCTAAAAGATGCACTTTCATGTTTATTTTTATCATACAGCCCTGAATCGGAAATGACACCCATATATGTGTAGCGTTCAGTGCAGAGACATGAAAAGAGATGGATAGGAAAGGGTTGTGCCTGGCACTGGGCAGCTCCTTTCTGGGGCAGGGAGCTGCATCGATGCTGTGGGTGGCTGGTTTGTGGTGCCCAGACGGGGTGGGCTTCCCAGCACTTCACCCCATCATGCAGAAATGTTGGGTTGGTGGAAGTGAATGATCCTCCCACTGGCTGGAAACATTTTTCCAAGTTGTCTGTTGAAAAATCCAGTTATAGTTGCAGCACACTGTAGCTGCTTCCCTAATCTCTGAGAAAAGTCCTTTCTTATCTGTTCTTTCTGATCTCTTATCTATCTCTCTGACCTCATATTCTTCAAGGAACACCAAAATATGTGTTCTTGTAGGAAAGGGTTCCTTGTAATAACACCGTTAGCCATGATGAACTCAGATTTATTTTCACCATGGCACTGATGTGGTCTCTGCCACGGAGAGGCAATAGGATTGCCCACACTGAGAGCTCCTTGTCCCACACACCTCTCGCCCTGCCCAGCTTGCTGTCCCTGCAGGGGCAGGGGGTGACTGGCAGCACCAGCAGTGGCTCAGATCCCTGAGACCTGTCCCCTGGGCACCAGCCTCCTTCTGATCACAGAGGTAGTCCTGCTTGTCATTGGGGTACCTGAGCTGAACACCTGCAGCCGGGGGGGGGGGGAATGAATTTGAGCCTTGACATCTGAAAAGTGCTTTGTGAGACTGAGCAAAACATGAGGGACAAAAACACAGCAAATCCTGAATCCTTCCTGCTGCTTTGAAAGTTGTGCCTCCAATGGGATGGAAAATAAACTTGCAGTAATTTCCCTCTATGGCCTTAATACTTGGGAGACCCTAAAACACAGGTGGGGCTTGCAGCCGTAATCTGGATCCCCGAGGCACTTGGGAACATCACTGGTACCAGCCTGGAGGCAGGCATGCAGGGCTTCCCAGCAAAGCCCTTGCAACAGCTGCTGAGTTGGTTGGCAAAGCCCCACCGATGTGACCTTGTTATTAAAACAAGGCTTATTTACAACGGGTGATCATCATTCCAGGTAGGACTAAATATAGTGTTGGTGAGTAATCTCTTGCATGTGGGGTATTTTGTCATGTACAAGGACAGCAGTAAGATAGCTGGGCCCCCTCCTCTCTTTTCAGATCTATCTGTTCTGCCCAAAACCATGATGTATTTCAGTAATGATTTATTTAATTGCTATGAAGAATCCCCTAAGCCAGCCAGGTTTCTGTTGTCTGGCCCTTCATGTGGTGGTCAGGGAGAGGGCTCCCCAAGCCAGCCGGCAAATGGTTAGAGGTTAGCCAGATTCCCCACTAGTGGGGGAATGCACAAGTGGAGGGATTTCCTCAAGATCAGGGCACCAACTACTGCAGACACTGCATCATCTTGGCCCTCCTACGTAAAAAAGTTATCACAGTTCACCTCAGACATTCCAGGTGTGCAAGATGCTGCTGGGTGCCATGCCCTGCCTGAGCAATGTTCTGCTCATCATCTGCAAGAGAAACACAGGCACCAAAAAGTTGCACCTTCACTAGGAACCACACTGTGAGGCTGAAGGTCTCCAGAGGTGGTGGAGAAGGATTTGTGAAGAAATCTCCCACATATCTGCATCCCCAAATTGTCGAGAAATGTAATTGCTACTGGGAAGCACACGGAATAACACAGAATAAACTCTTCATACAAATGACATGAATGCAGAGCAGTGCTTTGGATAATGCCTGTGGTCAGGCAAGGAGCTCACAGTGGGCTGTGGCTGTTCTGTGTCCCCTGTGTGTCACTCGGGCAGCATCGGGCCACCTCTCCCAAGCAGAGGGCTGCTGATCAGCCAGGGAGATGCTGTCAGGGGCAGCCACGGGTATCAGACCCCAAGCAAGGCACAGAGGTACCGCTGCAGTGAGCGACTTGAAAGCCAGAAATCATCTGTGCAGACAACTGAAACAAGTGGCTGTGCGTAAACATGCCCACCTCTCCCTGCAGTGCAGCAAAAACAAAGCCTCTGCTAAACCACACATCTGTAGCACTACAGGCTGCAGGCAGCAACCTGCTGCAGAGTTTGTTCCCCATACATTGCCACCCCATGTCTGGAGACTGCAAAACCATGGTGGTTGTGGTGGTGGGACTTCTGCCCTCACCTCAAACTGCCCCACAGTCACAGCCGAGCCCAGTGCCTCCAGGACTGCACACACAAACATTTATGCATGTGTATGTATCTGAAGGTCAGAACTTCCCAAACTGTAAGAAAAACAGGGTGTTACAAAGGCTGGAGCCAGGCTTTTCTTCCCCTGCTCATCCCCATTCTCCCAGATGGCACAAACTCAGTGTGTCAGCTCTTCTTCTCTCCCTCCCACCATGGCTTAAAAATGACCTATCAGCATGGTGCAGGTGCACACAAGAGTTGTTGTCATCTCAAAGATGTAAAAGAAAAATATATACTTTTTTTGGAAAAAGATTGGAAGATCCAATTTTATGATTCAGTAGTGTCTACCATGGCATAGTGTTACTGCCTCAACACCACGCAAAATAGAAGTCCTGCTTATTTTTGTAGAAATAGGCCAAAATCAGACACCCTCATTTAAAGACACAGGTGCAGTCCAGAAAAAAAAAGGGCAGTTTGGCTTTCAATATGTTTTCATCTGTACATCTTTCACCTCTTTATGCACTTTAAAATATAAAGTAATGGTTCTTTAAACTGGTTTTGATTTATTTTTATTTTTATTTTTTTTTTTCAGAGACATAAACTTTGCTGTGATTTATTGTAGTCTTGGAGATTTTTTTTTCCTCAGTTATATATATATATATATATATTTAAAAGTCTCCAGCTTTGGGGAATGTTTTCAAGGCAAATTTGCTATTTTGCTGCACAGCAGCTAAGGCTGCGAACGACCTGCCACATTGCAAAATGATGGCAAAGTGCTTTTCCAAACTTTCTCTCTAGCTTCTGAACTTTTTAGGCAGTTTCAAACTGCCTTTCCTTTTATTAGGAAAGCTGTAATTACTATCTGAGGGCAACCTTTGTTATGACATGAAAAGAAGCACTGCAGCTACTGTGCTAAACATTAGATGTTCGGCTGAGTGATAAAACACTATAATCAAGCCCCACATGTGACTATCTCCTTCAACCAACCTTCGCATATGCAAGTGCTAAAAATTTCAAATAATATAGTATTTATGAGGGCACAGCACAGGCTTGGGAAACGAATGTTGTATATTTTGCGTGTTTTGAAAAGGGAAAAGCTGAATAATTGCTGTTGTGCATGGTGTTCCCCTCCCCACTAAAACCAGTCCTGGTGGCAATGACATGAACCTCACTTCTCTGCATGCAGGGGGCAGGTGCAAAGGTTTTAACAATGTTTTTGGTTCTAAGCATTGGTCCAAGTCACAAGTTTGTGTTGCTCCAGGGAGTGGCATTTACCTGGTCTCACCATTTGTGTGAACTCTGAACGCTGTTCAGGTTTGCTGGTGAAGCTGGAGGTGGGATTTCTCCAACCCACATTTGCCCTTCTGAAGCACTGGGAGCTAGCCTAGGTAGACACTGAGTTCTCTGTAGAGGAAGTACCTTTAGGAGAAGATATCATCACTCTGGGGTTTCTAGGACTAGTTCTGTGAACTTGCTGCTGGAGTAGGTCTCCTCATTGCCATGCACAGGAAGCATGAAACAGGTCAGCATCCAACACCCAGAAAAGGTGCTCAGTCCAGTGCTAGCTCACAACCATCTCCAGGAGCAGCACAGTTAAGAATCCAATATCTTTCTCCTTTGCAATACATCAAGGAAAGTAGAGTATCTTTGTGATGCAGGATTTCGTAGTTCCTAGTTTGCAGCATTTCTACTGCCCGAGTACAGAAAGGAAGGAAAGCATTGTCATATACGACATTTGTTGGCCTTGCTGAAATGGGTAACCCTCTCTGCAACAGACTGATATCGGTGTGACACTGCATGAGACTACTATGGAGATCACGCTCTGGTTGTCCCACAGGCTGAGTTCAAGAGGGGTCTGATCAGCAAGGTATTGTTCCACCAATAGAAGTGATTTAATAAAAATCAAGCTGTCTTCCTCATTTATTGACTTGAGGAAGTCATATCTTCCCCATGCACTTGTGTCTTTGAGTAAGACCTTGCAAGCTTTCTGGAGCAGAACTATGTCTTTGTTGTATCTTGTGCAGCTGAAACACATCTTCAGGAATACCAAAATAAATCATAACAGTATGGTAACTCTTGGAAGCCACATTGTTGATGTTTGACCTTTTTGAAAACAGAAGATTTCAGGCTCATAAGACCACTAGTTCCACAAATTCCATTCAGATTTTCAGATGAACGGAGATATTCTTATATACATCCTAAAGATTAGGCTACTATCTCCGGTGCTGAACCTTTTGTTATGATTTAAATTATATTGGATTTGTATTGTATCGATTTGCTAAAGAAATGCACAAATTAAATTGATTCAGAGATCTAAATATAGGAATATTGATTGCTGTGAGGTAGATCACTGATACTTTCCTTGCAGAAGCCTTTCCTAGCATCACTGCTGAAGATGAACCTTTCTGTCTCTGGGTTGTGTTAGTGTGCAGCTGGTTGTCAGTCGGTGCAACATGTATGCATGGCACATCCAATATATGCCAGTTATTGTCTCTGATCCATGTTAGCAGTGAGGTAATGATTGTTTGTGACTTGCTTAATCACACAATAAGGAAATGAAAACAACTCAAGACGTTTGAGCATTTAAGCAACTTTTAATTTGTTGCTTTATTTCTTAGGACACGGTATTCATGTTTTTAATAATAATTTTAAATTGTTTTTAATTACATTTTAAAAATAAACCTCTATTTTTTTATAACATTATTTTCATTCAGAATGTGATATAAAATATAACTATTTTACCATTGTATATTAATTACACTTATATTTACACTGGGCATTCAATTTCATCATCCCTTTTTGTCATTATCATCATCCATCCCATCATCATACTGGGGATAGATAAGAAAGTGTTTTATACTCACAGGTGATTTGCTCTGCATCCATATCAATATCTAAATGTAAATGTATATCTATAGTTCAGTTAGCTCAGGTCAACTCATAGGCTTGTCCCTGTCTCCAAAATGTTATATTTTCCTTTAGTTCTATTTATTCAGTTTTCAAAAGTCTCACGGTTACAATTTCCTGAGTGTATCATTTTTGGGGAGATATTAATTAAATTCCACAACTGGGTTATTGCAATCAATCATTTTCCAACTGAAGCAAAAAGTTACTGACAATGTGACTTCCAGTGTCACTGATTCATATGTACATATGCAGGAGCAGGAGCAAAAACCATAAATTCTTTGGCCCCAGAGCTATTCTCCTTCACTTCCATGCATGAAATCCTAATCCCTCCTTGTTACAAGAGGAATTGGGAATAAAAATAGTGCACAGCAAAAAAATACAGCTTTTGCTGGTGCACATCCTCAGGCTAGGAGTCAAAGCATGGATATAGTGCTCGGTTCTGTATCATGCCCTCTCGCCCATTCTGGGAATAGATCAGCAGTAAACAACCTTGCAAATGTTTGTGTTTTTCTGCCCAGGAGTTCGATAGCTGGTGCAGCAAATACAGAGGAAAATACATAATTCCCTACAGAAGGGAGCACAAAATCTAGTCTTCTGCAATATTTTCAGCAATCAGTCAAGAAAGAGTTTCATTTTTTTTAAAGCACAAAGCCACTGCCCAGAAAAAAAGCAACAATCCCATGCTGGAAAGGGGATAGATAACTTGTGACTCCATTAGTATCTGCAGTAATGCCACAAGGAGCAGGAATGTTTTGTACTCTCAGGTGAGTTGTTCTTCAATGAAGTGGATGCTTCCTGACTCCAGAGGATCATTTCTGAGTGGGTTTTTCTTTCCTCTTTCTTTGGTATGCCCCTGGCTGTTCTGACAGTGAACAGGGACAGTAAGCAAAATGGCCGGGATCATTTATACAGCAATGTGCACCATCTCTCACATCTGTCAGCACTACACACTTGTGAAGATGTCATTACCATTTTTTCTCCTGTTTGCTGATAAAGCATCTTCTTAATTATTATTGCTAATTCTTTTCTTGAACCACACATAACATTTTACAAAACGTATGGATATTTAAACCAAACTAGCTCTCTTTTTCCCATTATCTGTTTCTAAAGGTGCGTGCAGGATGCAATCCACTTTCCAAAAGGATAGAAAAAAGCCTCTGCCTTGAGGACCAGAAATGTAACAGAAATAACATGGAAAAATATGTAATTGTATACTGTAGGGGAAAAAAGAAAAACAAAAACAACAAAAACCAAACAAAAACAACAAAAACAAACAAAATTAAAAAAATAATTTTTTTAAAAAACACCTCTAATCAGTTTTAAATATTCTGGCTCTCAATTTCATCACATTACTCCTGACTTCATTTTTCTGAGAAGGGATGACGAGATCTCCATAGCTCTCTTTATGTCACTCTGTTTCTGTCTTTTATGCTCCTTCTCTGTCTTCCCTCTCTTTTCTGGTCATATTAGTATTTTCTAATGACTTCTGGTACTAAAAGGACAC
This sequence comes from Oxyura jamaicensis, assembly GCF_011077185.1. Taxonomy (NCBI): domain Eukaryota; kingdom Metazoa; phylum Chordata; class Aves; order Anseriformes; family Anatidae; genus Oxyura; species Oxyura jamaicensis. Next base: position 103,539,779 of record NC_048895.1, read on the forward strand.
AACCTACCCGTTATAAACTAATAAGCCAAACATGCCTGGAAATAACAGACAAATCTAAGTGAGACAATGATGCTGTAAAGGATATTGTCAAAATAATAATGACATGGAAAAAGCTCAGCTGAAGCATCAGGGAAGTATTGCTGGAGACTGAATGCAAAGAAACACTGGCACGATTTTGCAAGGACACGTGGGGTTTGGAGAAGGCACGTTGCCACTCGGACTGCTTGTTTGTAAACAGCAGATTGCAGAGTCACGGAGGTCCAACCAATTTCATCTGCCAGCCCCTGAGAAAACTGACCTTCTTTGGCATTCCATCACGTTTTTAGCATCCAGACCAAAATAGTTACCATGGGTCAGATCCATGAGGAGTGAACGCAGTATGTGGTGAGTAATTCTAGATGGCAGAACTGAGCTGGAGCTGTTCTCTGGTGGGAGACAGTATTTCCACCCTATTTTCACTAGAGAATGGCATAATAAGGTTGTTACTTCTCATTTCTACATGAAATGCTTCAGATACAAAGGATATAGAGGGGGCTTGGGCCAGATGACCTCCAGTGGAACCTTCCAACCTGAAACATTTCTGATTTCCTTCTCTGATTTCTGTGATTTCCTTCTGTGACAGCTAAGTTAAACGGGAAAGTACGTGACAAGCACGGAGTGTGGGGTTTACATCCCCATACTGGCTATCCAGGCATCTAGTTTAAGCTAATGATGTAAGCTTTCTCTATATTCAGTGGAAAGAAATATGCATCTCTGGATTAATTTAGCTGACTAATTTAGATATATAAATATAGGTGTCTTAAAAGCAGGGATCTTCACGTACACCAGGTGTTTAAGGTCCTACTGTAACGAGCAGTGAGCTACTCTACTCAAGCCTTCAAAGAGATCTAGGGGGTGACTCATCCCATCCGAAAGAGGACATGCGCATCTGCTCAGTTGAGCATCACTGTTTTGACTAAGAAACTACTTTCATTTGCCTAAACATAGGTTTTGAGTGCTGTTTGAGATGCCCTGAGGTATCCTCCTGTCCTCAGCAGCTCTTGCAGAAGGGAGCAGACCACTTTTAGCACATTTTCCATATCTGCCAGGGCCATGGTCTGATGCAGGTATCTTAAACCCCTTCTGACGGCAGTGTTTAGCCTGTTTAGCCACCTGCCCTATCTATGAACACCTACACCTGGAGTGGAGGTGTCTACACATGGAGCTGAATCCCAGCCTTTGGGCCAAACGCACCCCTTGGGAAGGCACTAACCTGAATGTGTTGTGTTTTGCTGTACACAGCAATATGAATCATTTAGATTTCTTTACTTTAGTAGGGTCACCTTCAGATGACTTCAGCACTTCAGATCTGCTAGCATCTGTGGCCCTGTGTCTACTTGTTAGCAGCAATTTTTATGCTTCAGTTACCTTGATTCATATAACATATTGAAAAGCTCCTGTTTTGTATACAAGTTTGTTATTGACAAACATTTGTTATTAAAATGGAAAACAGGCCTCAGCTTGTCCAACATATTTGTTCAAATGGGAATCTGGATAAAATAGAGACCTGTGCTTGCCTTGACATCTATATGAAGAGGAAAACTATACAATCCATTTCAGGACTTTTCATTTCTGGAAGAAAGATAAGCCCCAGATTTGTATTCTACTTAATCTTCCTTCAAGAACACTCCCTACATTTTTATGAGTTGGAACAAAAAATATATTTAAGCAGAAATGGCTCTCCTGCAGGCCCCGGGTTTGATGGAAACTTCAGAAAATGATACAATTGGCACAGTAAAAACCAAAACAGAACAAAATAAAATCTGGGTTTGGATTAAAGCTTTCATATTCACATCTTCATAGTTTTATTGGGGCTGTGCCTATAAACCTAACTGAGAACTCCAAGTAAGTGGCTATAACTTAGCAAAACTTAGGGGATTTTATTTTTATTATCTTTTACTGAAAAAAAAAAAAAAAAAGTGTAAAAGCTAAATGTAAAATAGTTCCCAAGAACATATGAAAGTTCTCTGCAGTTATGCAGGTGATCATATAAGCTCTTTTCTGTGATAGCTGGGAGTCTCTGACCCTGGCATCTGAGGGCTACTGTGTGAGACAGACATATGCCATTGCCCAGACGCTATGCTTTAGTATTTCCATCTTTTTAATAGACTTCATTTTCCAAGTTCAGGGAACACTAATTGCAAGCTGTTCTGAACATATGGAGGCTGTTCAGTTTTACAGCAATTCAAAGAATAACAGGAACTTGTAATTGGAAGGTCATAAAATACAATAGGCTATTTAGGAGATAAGATGAAAACAAGATAGGTGGAGACACATTTATCACTGACACTTGTACTTTCTGTATCTGATGATTTAAGTTTTTGTATATTTTGATTGCAGAAGAATAAAAGCATGAGCAGAAACTTTCCCTTCTAGAAGCTGTCAAGTGTTTCTTTGCTGTTCTGGGCTTATTGCTGCAAGAGCCTCAGTTCCCCTGGCTTTGATGGGGTTGCAGTATCTCCTTTTCACATCAGGCCTCCCATTCAGCACTGGCTTGCTCGAACTGCAGTGCTGTTAGGCAATGTAAATACACACCTTGATTTGTAAAACTCGGTCATATTTGCCTATTTCCCATAAAAAGGGCATAGGCTGGTAAAGACAGGAGCAGAGATACCACTTAGAAACAAATCACCCAGCAGCAGGGTACTGGTGCTTCTTACCTGTAGCCTAACAATACTCTTAATTATGCAATTCCTGGCCTTTTGTTTTTTTTCTCCTAACTGTCCATCGGTCCCAGATATGGAGCATCATCCGTCACCCCCCCTTCATGCACAGAGGTGGATACATCATGCAGCATCCACAGGAACATGGTCGACCCTTTTTTCTGTTTATAGTTTTCCCATGTACTGCATACCTGAAGAAAGGAAAGAAGCAGGGATTTTTTTTTTCCGTATACAATGCAGAACTCATGCATGAAAAAAAAAATAAAAATAGGCACAATTCTCCTCTTGTTTACATCTCTTTAAGATAGGAGCACCTTGGGGATGAGAATTGGGCCAATGCAATTAGACTGAAGAACCTGAAAATGATTCACGTGAAACTTGCCAGGTGAGCTCCTGAAGGGCTTTGATTGCTTATGCCCTTTGTTCTCCCGTTCTGCTGATTCCTCATCCCAAACGCCTGTCGCTGATGCAGAAAGAAGCAGAAATTGCTGCTGGCAGAGCTGGGAGCTCACAGAGCAATGGTGTGGGGAAGGACAGAGCTTCCCTGCCAAGCGAGAAGCCTTTGCATAAACTAATCCCCTCCAGGGCTCTTCAGGTGGAATTCCCTTTTCTGCCAATATGATGCTAAATGCCAGCCTAGCTTTTGATCGAGAGCCAGGTTCAAAGTTGCTTTTGGTCTTCTGAAGCTGTTCCAGCCTCCTTAAGATTTTTTTAACTTAATTTTTCTCCTTGTTTACACATTTTGGAACCATGTCTGTGAGCTTTAAGATTTAATGTTTCTAAAGCAGAGGAAAAATAAGATGCAGAAATCTCACATCTCCCTTTCCAGTCGATAGAGAGATGTAGACACTTCTGGAATGTGATTCATCTTAACCTAAAATTAGGCCTCCTAAATAGGACAGCTGAATTGCACCCTGGATTGCCTATTGCTCTTCTTTGACTACAAAGTGAACCAAAGGCGATGGGCTCAGATGTAGCTGTCAAAATTGAAAACATCTAAAGCTAGGTGAGATGAATCCCACTCACAAATTTTGAAGAGTAGTGTACTTGCATAGGCTGAACAATGACTTTTAATAAGAGTACGGAGAATAAAATGGCCACATCTTTCAGCTGTGATTACTGAAATGTTGGAAGAAATTTCAGTACGATAGTTATGATTATACTTTATTCTTTTTTGAACTTTCAGGTACATGTAGGAGACCAGTTCACTTTGGGAAATTTATTTGTTGAATCTCATCTTTGTTTTATACTTCCAGGAAGAAGATCATGGTTCTCTCAGATGTGTATATGAAGTGTAATCCACAGAATTATTTCTGCTATATTCTTTCAGCCTGCTCTTTGCTCATGAACCGATCTTTTTTGCACACTGAAAATTTCATGTTGCTTCCACCAGACATGGAGCATATATCGTTTTTCTGAATTAGAAAGATAAAATGAATAAAATAATAAGTCTTTTGATATTACATGGTACTTTTAAATTACAGTAATAATTTGCAGATAAAAGCTCACGTTCCATCTTAAGACCTGTGTATTTCTTAAACATTAGTTTATTTTGCAATTAGATTGTGCAAATATTAACATATCACTTAAACAGACTGTTCAACTTAGTGCTAATGCCTTCAATGGCCTGCCATAAATTACACTCACTGACATCTTTCCTGTAATCTAGGTATCTGTATATCCAAATAGTGACATTTTCTTAGATGGACATGTGGACATAAAACTAACATAGTTACATACAGCCTACCCAGAAATGCATGTACAAGTTGACCGCAAAGTCTGTGAATCCTGTTAAAATTAAACCATGCATTTTGCATCCACTAAGATACCTAAACTATGAAATCTAGTTTATCTAACTGCAGACATCTAAAGTGCTACATCTTAAATACCAAAGCAAACCAGTCATCCTAAAAAAAGATCTGATATTTCCTATGCAGTCAGTGGTGAGATGTCTTCAAAGGAAGATCCTGCCTGCCTGGATTTCTGGAGGACTGATTCACTAAGCATCTAAAATGCAGGCATAGATAAGATATCTAAATTAAGCTTGCTGAATCCCATCACAGGCACCTATTCTTCTTTAAAAATCAATGTTCCCATGGAGCTTAATGGGAAATTGCTTGTCTTTACAGACATTAGTTTAAGAGTTTAACCCAGGCCCTGAAGGAAATTTGTAGCAGAGCTAGAAGTAGGATCCATCAGGTGCTTTCTTAGGGTTGCCTTCACTTGCCAGGCATTGGCATCTTGTGCCCAGTGAGGTGCCTGACATTTTCTGAGACCTACGTATGTGCTGGTAGATATGACCAAGACACATGATCTAGGTTCTTCACGACTGGTCCAAGAAGAGGAGATGACCCTTGGTCATCTCAAAGAACAGTAGATGCCTTTATACGAGAAACTGCATTAAGCTCCCAGTTTCAATGGCAGAATTTGAGAAGCTACAGGCCAACCATTTCCAAGCTGAAGTGTGTAATGGCTTTGTTAGCTGAAAAATGTGGCAGGGATTTTTCCTTTCCCTCTTGATCAAGTTCTATTCACAATCAGTATTTTCACTCCATGCCCCCACTTCCTCAGATCTGTAGTGTCTGCAATGCTGATAATCAAATGTAGGAAACTATTGTTCCCTGTCTGAGAATTCCTTTTTCATAAACACCAAAACCAGCAGACTCCTTCATACCATTCTTACTGTCAAAAGCAACTGTTAGCTAATAAGTCTGATAACTGGATATCTTTATTTTACCTAAATTAATGAGAAATAACAAGAGCATTTTAGAAACAGAGCCATCACCCAATTAAGCCAGAGACCTGGAGGATCGTGATCTAGTTCTCATCACTTTCTTAGGTGATCATGACTACTTTCCTTTATCATTGTGGGTGATTCATTTTTTCTATATTTCAACTACTGGTAGTAGGTGAAAGTGAGAGGATAATACCACAGAAAGTCATAAACTGAAAGGAAGGTCAAGTTGTGCTGTGCCCTGCAGATGTACCAGCTCATGCAAAAACCTCTTGGTGCTCAGGATAATATATCTGGGCTGGCCTCAGGCCCTGCAGCTGAGTTGCTCCACATCCAGTCTTGAAGGGATATGGATCTGTGGTCAGAGCCATCTCCAACCTGTGAGCACCCAACAGGTCTCCCTCACCTTCCTCGTATAAATAAAGCCTGCATTTTAAGCCTCTGAACCTTTAAGCCAGGAGCATTCCCTTGAGTTGTTGCAACCAGCTATGTATCTGTGATAACTGAAATTCATCTACAGCAGCCAGCCTGGGCTGCAAGGTGCTGAGCTCTTTCCACTCTGCTGAAAGAAGAGCTGAGGTAGCTCAGCACATTACAGGATTAGGTTCTAGTTGCCTAAACCAGAACCATTTTTCTCCCACCTTCCTAGCCCTCTCCAGCTCTGTAGGTATCAGCTATTATCTTTTAATAGCTTTAATAGCACTATTGTTGTTCTTCTTTAGCTAGGTAAGAAAATCTGTAATCCAAGCTGTCTGAAAATTGCCTGATAAAATGTTTGCAGAAAATTGCCACCCACGTACTATATTCCTTTGCAATGTATGTGAGCACTGCCAGCCCTGCTACAAGATGAGAGAACGTGTATTTACAAATGCACATACTTACTCTTAAACATAAATATACTAATTCAGACAGGGAAATTAGGTGGGGGAAATGTTTATATGTGGTTTAAAAAAAGCTATCAGGACAGACATGCTAGTCAACTAGCTCTTCAAACATCAGCTTGGCACCTTTGCTTTCCTTGTACCTCTTAGTACTTACATAAAGTTACAGAAGGAGTTAAAGCTATTTACTTGCATGGAAAGGAATCAGAGTCAGGGAAGCTGAAGTCTTAATAGCCAAGCATGTGAAAGTGAGCATTTAACCTTGTGTTTTGGTAGTCAGTTAAAAAAAAAAAAAAAAAAGAAAGAAAAGAAGAGAGAGAGAAAATGTTGTTGACTTAAGTCTGCATAGGAGTTGAATGAATAAGACATTGCACAAGTAAAGATCCCAGTAAATGGGATCAGAAGAGATGTTATTACAGGTAAAAGGGGAATGTTCCTGTGTAACTGCTTTCAGTGGTTGCTCAACTCTATCTTATACAGCATTTAGCCAAAGACTGGTCATGAATGGGTATTTCATTTCAGTCAGCATACTGTAGGTAACATTTACTTTACATTTTCTGAGAGATCCTGCTTCTAGAGTCTGCTTATGGCAGCTGCTAGATATATATATATATTTTTGCGAATATTCTGGTGACAGCACTCATTGCTGTTCCTCTCAGTCAGCTGCACCTCACATTTCTCTGGGATATCAGCTCTGGGAGCTAAATACTTCCCCAGTGCTTGACCCAACTGGACAGAAAAGTCCTGCCTTCCTCCTTGACGCTGCCAAAGGTGGTAGGATTCGTTCTGAGACAAAGCCACCCAAATTCAGATGTCTACGTGTGTCTTGGACCCGACAGGGTCACTGGTAGGTGGCCAGGAGGTTTGTCTTGCTGGTTGCACCACAGGCAAAATGGGAACACTTCCTAAAGCTAATACTTCCAGCTTTCTATGCCACAGGGAGCTCACACATCACATAAACAATAACTCACTGCTGCATCAGATAAATCACTGTTTTTTTTTTTTTTTTTTCACTCTGTCCAGCTAGTTGTGAAGTAACCATCTACTCCTGTTGTATCACCATAAATACTGTTACCGCATGTAATGACATAGGTTGTTCTAAATTAACAGCAGGAATCTAGGAAACCAGAAAGTGAAACCCAACAGTGAATGCTTTCAAATAAATGATGGGGAAGATACAGAGAATTTTCTTTATTAATCTTCAATTTACAAGTTATTTAACTTTTCCTATTTACTCCCTCATTTTAATTGCAATGTCTGCTGGGATTCACTCTTAATTAAACTAGACAGAGCCTAGAGAACTTATACTGGGAATTTACAATGGCTATGAATAGTTCTGAATAATTCAAACGATTTTGTGTAATACCTTTGCTGAAATTTCAAATCCGAAATGAAAGTTCACTTACAGCTCCAAGGAGTGTTAAGTTTGGTGACTATGTTTTTTGTAGAGGCATTTGTGTGTAAGTAACAGAAAATGGCAGCATGCCTGAGAACCTGAAAAGTCCAGAAAAAAAAAAAAAAAAAAAAAAAAAGGAAAAAAAAAGAATCTGTGATGTAACTGAAGCCCAGAAGGTAAAGCATAGGTATTGCAGCTGAGGTAGCCTGCTAAGATTTCGGGAGCCAGCTGGGAGGACAACCAAAGTAACTTTTCATTTTAATGGGAATAACTAGTCCAAATGCTCCTTGTCTTTGTTTTCTGGCCAGCCCCCAGTATCACAGTGACTGATGCCCAATAAATACAGAGGCACAAATCACAGCCGTAAGGGATGGCTGAATGAAACAGATCCAGCAGTTTGGGTGAGCATCTCAAAAGCCTTCATCAGACTTTGTTATTTATAGCTTGACTGTGAATCTGATGTGACTATGTTTTCATGCCATTTGGGCTAAAATCAAAAATTTTAGAGTACAGAAGAGATCAGAAACATTCATCAAGGGGCTGATTTAAAGACTTGAGACAGTTTTTTTTTTTTTTTTTTTTTTTTTTTTTTTTTTTTTTTTTTTTTTT
>NC_048895.1:103848110-103996281 GCF_011077185.1 Oxyura jamaicensis
AGTCAGAACCTGCTCTCAGTTTGTAGGCTTGGTATTTGGGAAAACACCATTTTAACATGTTAGTTGAGCAAATTGATACAGGCGTCCTAAAGGAAAAGTAACACCACCTTGTGTGGTGGTTTCTATCTTTTCTGCCTATGGTACCGTATATCTCATAGGATAACACCTATCCCATATAGCATTTAAGGAAGATCTGGCTTTATTTAGTCCACACACGGTGGTTCTGAAGTCTGCTGCAGTGAATTGTCAACTGTTACTTAACCATGTTTTGCAAGGCAAAGCCCAAGACTCCCAGGGTTCTCTGAAAGCAGATTGCAGCTGTAAGTATGTGGATCCACAGCTGGAGCCTTCTCTCTTTATATCTCTCCTCCCTGGGATGCCATTTAACTCTTTAGGTGTCTAAATCCATATTTAGGACACTTCTTATGTGTCCTGAAGCATTCATGAGTTTGCTGTTGACCATTTTCAGAACAGTCTGTGTTTTTAATTTGTAAGAAACTGGTAAACTGGACATTCATCAGCTTCAGAGCCTCGTGAAAAGCAATTTTTAATCCCCCAGCACAGCCCCTGTAGGAGTATCACACACTTTTAATCCACAGGGCTGTGGATTAGGAGTCACCAGCTTCAGATGTGAGGGTGGTTAAATGTTGGAATACGCTTCCTAGGGAGGTGGTTGATGCCCCATGCCTGTCAGTGTTCAGGAGGCATTTGGGTAATGCCCTCAATAATACGCTTTAAGTTTTGGTTATCTCTGAAGTAGTCAGGCAGTTGGATTCCATGATCTTTGAAGGTCCCTTCCAACTGAACTATTCCATTCCATTTCAGATTGTTCCTTCAGGGTACTTCCAGAGGGATCAGGGCTTCTCAGGAATTTGAATCTGGACCTCAGACATGCCTTACCTTTAGTTATTGCAAAAAAGGGGAAAGGAGACAAGCCACTCATTTGTGTATCAGCTTTAGGAGAAGGGGCTACTCTGTTCTTAGCACTTCCAGCTGACTTCTTAAGGCTTTTGTGAGTCTTCTTCCTAGGCTCCCGCTCTCTACCATCCATGCAGAGAGAGAGTAAAAGTACTGTGGAGGGGAGAGTAGATTCAGCTTATTGGTAAGGTGCCTAAAAATTAGATGTAACACTTCCTGGGGCCCCGCTCTCTGTTTGGGTTTTACATACGAATTGTCAATGATCTCATGTAATACCTCTGTAGAAACTGACTCTCATCACAGAATCAAAGAATGCTCTGGGCTGAAAAGGACTTTAGACCATCTTTAGATCATCTGGTGCATCTGCATGGGCAGGGACATCTTCCACTGGATCAGGTTGCCCAAAGCCCCATCCCACCCAACTTTGAACACTTCCAGGGATGGGGCATCCCCAGCTACTCTGGGCAACCTGTTCCAGTGCCTCACCACCCTCATCATTGTAACGACAGACTAAGAAGGACAGTAAAACAAATAGTCCAGCATGTACACGGTCTTTGAAATCTACCACGCCTAAGCTCTGTCAAACTGCTAGAGGCAAAGGTGTGCAGCTGTCAGCCCTCCCCTTTTGGGAGCCCAGGGCCCTGCTCTGACAGCTTGAACATCGCAGTCAGTCGTCGTGACGAAAATAGGGCAAGAGGGCATGTTTTAGGTAATGAGGTCTTGGGACTTTAGAGGTTACAGCTAAAGATTGTCATGCCGCCTCCAGAAAATGATCTACATTGTTTTCACAAGCATAACAGGTGCTTTATTTTTAGATTCATAGATATGAAATAGGGAAGGAAAGAAATATGCATTTGCTTTGTTTTAATTTATTTTTATTTTTCCTTTCTCACATGGTAGTGTTTAATCAGTCTAAGGATTAAAAATGTATTTCTTCTGGATTAAAAATAAAGCCTTTTTTCTTGATTTCAGGTTAATGAAAACAGATGGTAAGAGAGGTACATGACTATGTATCTGGGAAATGTAAGAGGACATGTTTTAAGGGAGTTGTAAAGTTAAATAGTCAGCCACAGTCATCGTTGTTGATTTTCTGATTCCACTGTTGTCTTGGTGCAAATATTTTAGTTATGCAAAGTACACACACAGAAAAAGCATTATTTTTTTATGTTCTTTCATTTATTTTGTGATACGGCCTCTGTTGAATTGCAACTAGCAGCTTTAAATACAAGCAGCTTTTCAAAACCGATGCATTTCCAAAGCAGCCCTCAGTAAGAATGACACTACCACATCAATCACTGGCACAGGCCAGCTATAAAATTACAAAACCACTCAGCCATCTGTATAATCAAATGCAAACCAAAGTAATCAAGCAAATGTTAAAGAAAATATCTTCGTTTTGTAAACTTTATAGGTGAAAGCCTACATCTACTGATTCTGATTGGGAAGAAATGTACGTCTCTGACAAATATGCCTTGTTATAGCTTTCCACTCTTTCAAACAGCATAGGCTGCTAGCAGATAAATGCAGAAATATTATTTGGTACTGTTTGCTGTCCAGAAGTCAGTGTCTAAATCACAAATACCAACAGATCAGGTAAAGGAGGTGTGAAAGAAAAGTAAAGTGGCTTTGTGAGGACTGGGTGTGTCCTGATAATGCAGGACATCGCCTCTGCCTCTCTGATTTCACACGTTACATAATTTTCCCTAGCTAACTAAGGTGGCTTTTGTTAATAAGGTAGTTTTGTAGTCTCTTAGATGCATTGGGAAGACCAAAGTGAAACTGTAAATCTAGGTTAATTGAAATGCTTACGTGGTGTTGATGTGCTAGATTCTGTGCTGTAGATCTCGGGAGGAAATATGTATGTAGTAAGCATAATTTGGAAAGTAAGGACAAAGTGACCTAAAGATTTCTTTTGCTGCTTTCTACATTTAGCCTAAAGTTTGGAGCTATACAGCCTGGAGACATGAGTCACAGCAGTTCAAGGGGCTGTGCTGATTTATGAAATCCTCCCTGCTGTGCTGTCAGTAGGCTGCTCACAGTACACTAGAGCTGAGAAGCATTTCTGCTACTCTAATTTCTGCTGCATGCATCATCTCTGGTGTGTCCCTTGCGTGACACATTGTAAAGGCTGCAAAATTGGAAGTGTGCACAGTGCAAAGTTGTGCACAGAAGTGCTGGCCATGGCTTCTCAAAGCTGTTTCATCTCACTTTTAATTCTGATGAGGAGACAAAGAAAATCAAGTCCTGCCACTTGCCTGCCTGTAATACTTACCTCTTCTAGTGAACGCATACCAATATGAATATAAGCATTTCTGGTAGTTTATTCTGGATTTCAGATCAATCATTTAAATATCTGCCTCCCAAAGTGGAACCCAAAGTCTAGAGTTGGGCAAATAGGCTGCTTATATAAAACAAGAGGCGAATCAGACAGTAAGCAAACTTAGCTAGACAGTAATTGAGAAGACTACATTTGGATTGCAGTCTTGGGTTTTGGTGTAAAATCCATTGTAGTCATGTAAATCCTTCCTCTGATCTGGCTTTTAGCCGTGAGTATGCAGCAATTGGCTTGGAGAGACAGTAAAACCCTGGGCAACAAACACTCCCAGCTATTAGGGTGAAATGCCAGTGGAAGATGACTCGTATATAAGAGGCTAAATAAAGATGAGTATTGCTGAGTTTTGTGTGCATCTCTGAATGCCCACATTATGTATCTCCATATTAGCACTGTCATTCCTAAGATCTGTTTTTCATCAGGACTTAGCTACTGTGAATTGTGGGGAAAACAAGCCAGTCTAGCTGATGCTGGGGGTAAACAACTACGGTTGCTGTGCCTGCTCCTGGGGAGCTTGCAGAGGCCATAAAATAGGAATAAAAACAGTCATGAGTGTACTAGTGAAGACATAGCTTTGCAGATAGGAGTTTACATGCTTGGAGAGATTGTGTCATTTTGTACTTAAACAACAGCAGAGTCAAGCAGAAAAGTCAACAGCATTGGGAAGGAGGGAAAGAAAAAAAGCATAACCAGCCACTTTAATTAATTTTCTTCCTAAAAATGCAGTTTTCTTATTTTTTAATTTTGTCCAACAAGAAGGACAGTTCCAGAAGAACTGGAACACTGCAATCAAGGGCTACGAGGGAGGGGGGAATCGCAAAGAGCTGCCTTTGAGAAACACCCACAAACAGGTTGAGAGCTTGTGGGTAAAACTTAAGGACTGGACCAATAAAGGACACCTTGTGGTTGGGGCCTACTACAGGTTGCCCAGTCAAGGGGAGCCTGTTGATGAGGCCTTGCTGCTTCAGATACAGGAAGCGTCATGCTTGCACTCTTTCATCCTGATAGGGGACTTCAACCACCCGGATGTCTGCTGGAAACGCCACACAGCTTTCAAGTAGGGAAAGCGAGAAACTGGGGTGGCCGAGCAAGGACCTGTTGGTCAAACTGAGGTGAAAGAAGGAAATGCACAGGCAATGGCAGCAGGGACGTGTGGCCTGGGCAGAGAACAGGGATGCTGTCTGGATGTGCAGGGATGGGATCAGGAAAACCAAGGCACGGATGGAACTGAGCTTGGCAAGGGATGCAAAGAATAACAAGAAGGGATTCTCTAGGTACATTGTCCGGAAAAGAAAGGACAAGGAGACCATACCCCTCTGATAAGTGAGAAGGATGAGCCGGTAAACACAGGCATGGAGAAGGCTGAGGTACTAACCAACTTTTTTGCCTCAACCTTCATGGCCAGTCAGGCTTCTCTTGTTTCCCTGAACCTGTAGACAATGGCTGGGGGAGCAAAGACCCTTCCACTGTAAGCAAAGAGCAGGTTTGAGACCACACGATGAAACCAAACATATGAAATAATGGGGGGAGTGCAGCTCATTTACCTTGTCTTCAATAAAATAATCTGATATGGTAAAGCTGAAGATTATGTGAATTGATAAGGGAACTTTTCATGCACATTCTCTACAGGAGATCATCCATAAAATGTTCCTGAAGGTAACAGAACTACAAAGAACTGACTGTAGACAGAAACACCTTATGGGGTGAAATAGGAGGGTTTTTGTGGAATCATTGAAAGTTCACATTGGTTGGTCAGTCTTGTTAAACATTTTTGAGTTAACCTTTTTGTTTAACAGCATGAAATCAAGGAGTGCGCTGATGATCTTGGCTATTTGCACAAAGTCATAAGACAGCATAAGTAGAGGGTTGAGGGGTGGAATATTGCTAGGGAGAACTGGATCATCTCAGTGACAGGAATGACAGAAATGGGATGTAATTAAATGTAGGATGTGCTTTTTGATATATTCTGATATGAGATGGGAACTTATCTTTTGGAAACAGGTGAGGAGAAAGACCTCAGGCTGTGTTAGTTGGTAGAACTGCAGAATTAAAACGTGTAAGCGGTACTCTAAAATTTAACAGATACTCTGGTAAGATAGGGTAAGGCCAAGATGAAGTAAAACCACCACAGGGACATAAATAGTTCTATTCATATGTGTCAAATGAGAGGAACAGAAATGGGAAATTGGGCAGAGGTAAAGGACCAAGGGAGCCTATTTTATATAAGGGGACTTGAACAACCTGATTTGCTAAGTGCAGCATGTGGGTAACTGAGAGTATGGTCTCTGTAGGTACACCAATGAAGTCAACGCCAAGGAGACCAAGAGCTGCTTAAGTTACAGAGCAATGCTGACAGACGAACATATGCATCTAAACTGGCCACAAATAGACTTAGATTGGAAATAAGAAGTTCCTAGCTATGTGTAATGAGGTTTTAGTACTGCCTTCATGCAAGTGAAGCAGCAGGAGAATAATTGTGTTCGGCTGGAGGGGTGCATTTCTGAAGAGCTGTGTGATGTGGTGACTGGAAGGGCAGGGGCTGGGGTCGGGAGCCCTCCAAGTTGCTCTCAGCTATTTGTTTCTGTAGCTGAAGTCCTAACCATTTGTAAAAAGAGTAGTAAGGCCTGGATGAAAGTGAAACCAAACGATTTCACGACCGGTCAAAGACTTTGTGAGCATGGCATTTTTGTTCAAAAGCCACAATGAATATAACAAAACCAGCATGGCTTGGATGGAACCAAACTGACTGTTTTCCTTGCTGAAGGGAAATAACCTTGGGGGGATTTCTTTGCACAGACCAAAGTTCTGCTTGAGCAATGCAGACCATTTGCTCTGGATTCTTGAAAGAAGGGTGACAATCGCTTTTTATCTCACAGCGCAGAGATGCTTGGGATAAGGAAATCCTACTTGTGGCCAAGGGAATTTGAAGCAGAACCCTACTCTTTAGGAAGTTGCCTAAAAACTGAGGATCCCTGGAGTGGAAGAATGGGGAAATTCTTCATGCTGGAGCAGTTCCCCTGCACAAAGGCACCAAGTTCGTGGTGTCGGTGAGGAGGAGCACAAGAATGGTGGCTTTCCACCCTGTGCAATATTGAGGCAGGATCAGGAAGGATTGGGTGTACCCTACCTCAGGACAGCCTGTGTGAAGGGGGCTTTGCTACCTGCCGAAATGCTCTGATCAGTGAACTGATGGTAACTGGGGACTTTCCTCCAATAGAGGTCACCTCCTCCTATTTTTTTTTTTTTTTCTCAGCTGAAACCAACTCAAAGCAAATAGTTTAGGCATGACTGAAACCACATTTTCCAGGGAATTAACTATTAAAATAAATAAATAAAATAAATCATCCAAACTCATAACTATTACCACTTTAAAACTCTGTGCTGCTTCTTTTGCACCTAAATTAAAATACATTTTAAAATCTTTTTTAAGTATAAGAATTTGACTTGCCTACCCAGGCAGGGCAATAAAATAGGGTTTATTAATAATGCTGTTCTACAGGGGCACAAGGCCTATTATATTGCTTACAACTAATGCTTAGTTTTTCAGCTTACCAATTTTTTCCTCTCCTTGCAGTCACTGTCATCTGGTCCAGTCCAACAGCCTGTCCCTGGAGAAGAATTGGTGTGAAATTGCCATGCTTTTTGGATCAACTAATTTAAAACTAATAAAAGGAAGTATTTTTTTCACTGCTACCTGTTCAGTAGTTTAAATAGTCATGCCACAACACACAAGTAAAAACATAGGAAACTAACTAACTAAATAAAGAAATACCTAGCAGGAGTTGATGGAAGTGCAGGAGATGTTACAGTATGACAGAGTTCAAGCTCAGAAGCAAATGCTGGAAGTGTGACACTTCCAGAATGGAAATACGAAGAGATTTCACTTAGAAAATGATGAAATCTAGGTGTTGCAGAATTTTCCAAGTGGCTGCTCAGGACTCTCCCACAACAGGTATCGCAGGCAGCCAGGCTGCTGGAAGCCCTGGAACTTGAGTTGGCAGAAAGACTTGCGTGCCTGATGTGCTGAGAGGAAAACAGCAGCTGGGCATCAGGGGGAAGCTGTCCATTTCCAACAAATTAGAATTTCACAGAGGAAAATTGTTCAACTGGAAAAATTGTGAACTGCTGCCTTGGATCTGTGCAGCACAGCAGCGTTGCATAGCATCTTCTCAGGTCAGCAGTTTCCAAACATTTTCCCTAGACAGTAGTATATACGGGATATATTCCTTATGGTGTTTTCAACTGAAATGCTTGATGCTGAGAGGATTTTGCAGTTGACAAGAAATGTCGAGCGAGGTGGTGGAGTCAGAGTGGGCTTGGACAGCCCTCTGGTGGCTTGGGGCTGGGGCTGGGGCTGGCAGAGCTGGTAAAGGCATAAGAAATAGGGATCATTCCTCTCTTCCTTCTCATTTTCTCCAAAATTTCCCTCAAAACTCCGCAGCAGTCCAGGCTGCTTAGAGGCTTTGTGTCACGCCAGCTATGATGACGAAATGATGTATTTCATTTCCTATCTGGCCACTGTAAAAAGGACATTGGGAGATGACAGAGGGAGGAGGAGAGGGTTAAGGTTATCTCCCAGCTTTTTAAAGCGTCTAATTATTTAACCTAGAGAGGGAACAATTCAGTCATTGTGCATGTTACTGAAGATTAATCAGATGTTGCATATTTTCCTGTCTAATAATACAAGTAAGATAGGACAGCAAAGGAAAAAAAAATAGAACAAAACATGTCTACATAAAATTAAAATAAGGAACATTTATTTGTGTGTTTGTACATTTTTGCTTCTCAGTTGCAGTTGTTGGTAAAATGCTAACTTTGATCATGTGCTTGGAATATTGAATCATTTTGCGATTTAATTTCTTAGTGGTTGTGCAGGGAAGTCTGAGAGCATCAGTAAGCCCTGGGGCAGGATCCCTGAAGACAGCAGAAGCATTTCCAGAGCTGTCTTTGAGAGGATGCTCTCCTAGAGCATCCCAGGAGATGGTCCTGGCATTCCCATGGCTGCTTCAGGGTGCACAACCTCAAGTCCTTGTTCTAGGATCAGCAGCCTGTGGAAGCTGATGAGGACAGGATTCATTGCAGAACACAGCTGATAGTAATTTGCAAAGGAGATCAAGGTAACCACCCCTGTTTTATAATGGGCAAAGAACAGAGAAATTATTTGCCTGGTGGCAGGGTGATGTGGTGGCAATGGGATGTGGTCAGATGCACAGGTGCATGTAAGTGAAACTGTCCCTAGAGGACCCAACAATGAGGTTTTCTCTGCCATGAAACAGAATACCCAAATCTAATCTGCCTGTGAATCTCCTTAAATCTTCTGCTACCACTATTACCATTGTGAATCCATTATTACTTTAAAAATGTGAATTACCTATACCAAATATAGAAGTGTAACAATTCAGTTCCGTATATAATCTATGCAGCTTATTCGTGCCCATTTAAAGCCACCATTTGCTGTCAATGAACCACACTGCTGAATATTCCTGAACAGAAGCAATTAATTGAATGAACAGACTTCATTCTGATCAGTATCTGATTTCAAAGGTGGTAAAACCTTTTCAGGTATTGTTATGATTTATGATTTTTTTTTTCCTTTACCACTATACCATTTTCTCTTCAAAACACCACTACTGTTTAGCAGATTTCCCTCCTTATCCCACAATGATAGCTCCCACTTGTCACTTTTAGCAAGAGTCCAGTGAAAGCAGGCATGGAGCCAGCTGAGGGAGCATAAATGCATGAGAAGTTAGCAGGCAACCTCTATGTAAACAGTTTTTGTTTTCTTGTTTTCATTTCCAGGCAACAGATTCTCAGTGAAACATCCACAGCACACAGACTATCTGGACAGCTGTCTGACCCCTTCTATCCAGATTGTAACCATCGGTATTTTCTCTGGGTATGAAAGAACAGTATTTTCAGATTGGCAATAAAAGATATTTTCATTTGGAAGATACTGGTTTTTAAGACTCTATGAAACAATCATTTAATGCCACAAATTTAATTACTTCTTGAAAAGAAGCCTGGTTCCTGAGCTTAAATCTGCAGTAGATTTTTAACAGAATCTAGAGTCTTTCAGACTGGAAAACAAAACAAAACAAAACAAATAATAAATAGTCAATAATAAGTAGTCAGTAATAATAAGTAGTACAGTAATCCATCATTTTCTTTTGTGCTACTCACTGGCTGAGGGCTGTCAGTGCTTATGATGCTTTCCAAACAACTCAAATCCACTGATCTGTGCATTGGGACTGCTGACATATGTGTCTGATTTGGTAATTGAAACACTATATTTGTATTTATCCCTTTATTCAGTTATTTAAGAAAAAATCTGCAATTAAGACTTTTTAAGCTCAGGAGAGGCAATGCGAATGTTTACACAGTATTTTCTTTTGCTTTGAACCTCTAGCCACAGGAAGAATTCATCCCGCAGGCCAAGATGCAGATCTCTGCATCTGATCCCTCACGAATACTTGCCCAGGATGGGATCTTTTTATATCATTTCACAGGTGTTTGTTTTACCTTCAGCCGGATAAGGACAGAAATCATTAGCTCGGAGAGCCTCTCCCCACCTTGAGTGCCTTGCTCGTGTTGCTGGGTACTTGAGGTCAAATCTGGCTCCAAGGGGACTTTTGCCACAAGACTTTTTATCTTACACAAAAACGCTTATGGAAAACAGTGTTATAAAGGAAATCACAGTTCTCTGTTCTGGGCTACAGATTCTGTGCAACCTGCTTTAGTGTAAAGGGTAGAATCAGCACATGAACGTCATCCCCTTTCCTTCTGAGATGTCAGGGAAGAGGAAGTTCTGCTACCATGAATAACCACTGGGAAGATTGTTCTGATCCTTGTACACCCAGAAGATAGTAGTGCCTGGTGTTATTCAGAGTACTTTCATACAGTTGGGAAAATATCTTCTGAATGCTCATGATTCTTGCCAGGGAAAACGGGAGTCCGTTCGTTCATTCATTCATCCATTCTGCATGCAATTTATTTTTTGGGCCCTTCCAAACGGCACACAGGCAGAATACAACCTAGCAGATGAGAACTTCAGAAGACAGTTTCAACCCAGTTTGCAAAAAGATTGATCTTATCAGTAACACCATAGAGATATTTATTGTGTTCCCATTTTCAAAATTGAATTAATGCCTTCCACAGTTCCAGACAAAAGGCTAGAGTTTTACTTTTCTGCTATCAGCAAAATTCACTAGGATGTTTTTCATAAAGGGACCCATTCAAGAACTTCTTTGTGAGTACTTGTAAGGAAAATGAAGGAGTAGTTAGGTGCCTACAAGCAGCTACTGCTGCAAATAATGAAGGGAAATTCTCCATTTGCTGATGTTTTCGTCTGAGTCCCAGCTGTCTCACAGTTATTTTGGTCATCTGACTTGGTCAGATATCTTGATCTTAAGAAAACTCTGTATCTAACTTCAACTTTTACTGTCAATGACTGGTATAATAAACATGGGGCCTATTGACCTCGTTTTATTCCGAGTTGGTAGGTATTTGCTTCTTAGCTTGTGCTGAAAGGTTTGGGGCCATCTCTAATTCACAATCTCCTTTAAAACTTTATTATCCCAATAAATTCTGAGATTTTTTTACTGGACTTTGAACTTTTCTCCTGATGGATAACTTTTATTTTCACACTTGGAAATGAACTCTTTTAATGCTGAGGTCACAGTTTGTGCACACAAATGTTATCCTAGATTTAGGAGCCAGCAAGCCTTTCTAGAATGTATGCCTTCTAATTAAAATCCATCTAAAAAGATTTTCCCTTTACCAGCTTGCTGAAACTTTATATCTGATCCACTACCTTTCTACTTTGCAAGAAAAATATTATCAATTCTCGTTTCATTTTTTCCATGACATTCACTTTGGCAGCATGTTAGAGAAGCAACTACTGCTGTAACCTGCCTGTGACATTTTTGTGGTTATAGATTTAAAAAAAAAAAAAAATAGAAAACAACAGCCACACTACCAAAATGGTTTGTCTGACTAGAAAAGAACATTGCATTATCTAAAATCAGTTCTTGCGGGATTTGCATGAGAATCTGTAAAAGACTGAAAGCAAAGCTACTCCAGGAATTCAAATAGCTTCTTGCAGATTTTTAGATTCCTAGTTTTCATTTGAAGTGCTAATGCCAAGTCTTCCTTTTGAAGAAGGATGCCATAAAATATGAGAGGCCTAAAAAAGTCAATAAAAGATTAACAATGTCCTGAGCTTTCATCTTTTGGATTTGCTGTTACAACTTTGAGGATTTAATTATTGTCTCCTACAGCCTCATCCCTTACTCGAGGGGTGACTACAAACACCACTTCGTTCATGGGGCGTGCTGTGAGAAGCTGCCGTGCATCCCCATGTGCTTGGAGACACAGCCACAGGCCCACAGGCTCTCAGACTTCATCAGAATGTCCTCAGGCCATCATCAGAGGAACTTAAAGGTTGGATGTGGTGCTTAGGGACATGGTTTAGTGGGTGACATTGGTGGTAGGGGATGGTTGGACCAGATGATCTTGGAAGTCTTCTCCAACCTTAATGATTCTGTGAACTAGGTATGACTTACATTGAGAGAACAAGACACCTCTCTCTCTCTCCAGGCATCAAAATTTCCTTCCAAACACACTTCCATGTTATTTTGTTTGTTTGTTCATAAATGGGTATTACAGTCCATTAGTAAACATCTGTGAGAGAAGCCTCATGGAGAGTTA
The DNA here is from genome assembly GCF_011077185.1 of Oxyura jamaicensis. Lineage (NCBI taxonomy): Eukaryota > Metazoa > Chordata > Aves > Anseriformes > Anatidae > Oxyura > Oxyura jamaicensis. The sequence continues at coordinate 103,860,067 of NC_048895.1, forward strand.
TAGAAGCCATACACAGCTAGGTATAATTTGTATGATTTTAGCCTCAATGCATGTTTCACAAATAACTGTTGGGAACACAAACCAGCAGATTACTGCTCTGGATAAACACTTGAGCAGTTCTATAGGTTCCAGGCCCAAAACTGAGGTGATGGAATAAGCAATGGCTTGAAGCTTGCCATGAGCTCCAGCTATCCACCACCAGCCGGGGCCTAGCAAGCAGGCCAACCTCAGCACTGAAGATTACAAGGGCTAAAGTGACTTTTGAAATCAGTGTGATTTAATTATGCCTATAAATGAAACTCTTCACACATAACAAAATACTATTCAATATAAGGAATTTGCTGTCTTTTAAGTACATTCCAGAAGATGCTAATAATTTAAAGTAATCCTCTCTCTTCTTTACAAATTACATTATTTAAAAACTGCAGTTCACATTTGAAAATCCCAGTGAGTAATTTCCCATTCCAAATAAGGCCTGAACTGGCAACTTGTGGAGTTTGTTCCAATTACAGAGTCAGCAAAATCAGGACATTTTATAATTATACATTTTGGCTGTTGTTCTTGCTGATTAATGCATTTAGATCCTCAGACATTCTTACTGAAGGAAAGAAAAAAAAGGTTATTAGAGTTTTCTAATTTATTACAAAGTCCTCAATTAATGAGGGAAATGCTTAGACATAAATATGCTGAAAATAGACGTATAGGGACTCAACAAAAATATTTTATCTTAATAACCAACAACTTTTCCTACAGACCAAGTCTAACCTTTCCAGCAAGCTAGCTGACTTTTCGAGCCCGTGCAGTACATTGCTTTCCAGTACCGCAAGTGGATAATACTGCAAGTATTGAGATAATAACAAAAATATCTTCCAAAGTCCATTTGTTCCACTGTATGCACACTTCTTAAAACAATCCAAAGTATTTAAGAAAATTATTCAAGCAGAACTGTCATCTTAGAGCTTCTCCCATTTCACTGATAATTGTGCAGCTTGAAGTTAAAAAATAATTCTACAACTCAAAAACCTGCACAAAGGAGGAACAACAGAATCACAGATTTATTCCAAACAAAAATCCCTAATATTCTAATCAAATGATGTACATTCTGCTTTTTAAAACAGCCTTAACATTTGCAAAATGCTTACCTTGTAGAAGTTGCTTTCTACATAGTTCAAAATGCTGTATTTTGCCAACAAAATCCCACCCAGCCAACAAAATCCCACCCTAACGCATGACATTCAGGGTGCCTCATTCGATGCTAGAAATTTTTGCATATTTCATGGCAAACATTCTTCCAAGCTAGTGAACAAGGCTAGGTGAATCAATACTTACACAGAGCCCTCTCCCTCCCCCAAGAGAAAAACAGAGTAGCAATGCAAAAATCAAATAGCAAGTTTGCCATTTGGGGAGAAGACAGACATTGAAGGAACAAGATGATCTGGCTGTGCAAAAATTTTAACCCCCAGCTTCACTGGAGAAGCATATTCCTCAGTTTTACTTTCTCTGATTGATATATGAAATGTCCTTTCACTTTGCTTTATTATTGTAACAGCTCAGTCTGTTTTTTGCACTCTGCAGACATGTAGAAAAAAAGGGATCCACCACAGAATCCCTGCCTTCCAGAGCTGGAAGTTGATTGAACAAATGCCAAGATTGTTTTCTGACACTAACTTGTGCTTGGTGTATCTTGCAGTCTGCATAATACAGTATTTTGCAGAATCAGTGAACCTTGTAGGAAGACAGATTAACTCTCAATCTGTATTAGGTATATTTAAGCTCTTCAGTGTCAACTGCCCTACTTTATATGCATTTCTTCAGTAGAACAAGACAGACATTTAATTTCACAGCATGTCTAAAATTGGTGTAGAAATGCTGGTTAACACTTTCAGGGCTTTATCTGATGGATATTTGTTGATATGGTGTGATCACAAAAACCATAAGTTTTTATTTTTTTATTTTTTATTTTTAAATATCACACACAGGAAACCATGAAATACACTTTAAACCTAAAGTGAAACAAGCATAAGCGTGGCATTTGTACAGTTACAAGTTAATTTACTCAAAAGACTATTGGGTTGATCTTGGCTGGTCACCCTGTGCCCACCAAGCTGTGCTCTCACTCCCCCTCCAAAGCAGGGCAGGGAGAAAGTAAAAGAAACAAACAAACAAACAAACAAAACAACTTGTGGGTTGAGATAAGGACAGAGAAATCATTCACCAGTTACAACCATAAGCAAAACAGACTCAGCTTGGGAAAGACTGATTTATTGCCAATTAACAAGCTAGAACACTGAGAACTAAAAGCAAACTAAACCCACCTTCTCTTCAGCACTTTACTTCCCAGGTTCAAGTTCAGTCTCAATTATCCTACTTCCATCATGAATGGTGCAGGCAAATGGGGGCTGTGGTCAGTCCCTGAGGCTGCATCTCCGTTGCTCCTTCACGGTCCCTCTCTGCCCCTGCTCCCCGCGGGGTCCCTCCCACAGGATACCGTCCTTCCTGAACTGAGCCTGCGGGGGCTGCCCACAGGCAGCAGCTCCTCAAGAACTGCTTCCACATGGCTTTGTACCACAGGGTCCACCCGTCAGGAGCAAACTTCTCCAGCACAGGTCCCACACAGGCAGCAGCTCCCTCCAGATCCCATTCCCATGTGGGCTCCTCTCCCCAGGCTGTAGCTCCGGCCAGAAGCCTCTACTGTCCGTAGTCTTCCCAAGCTGCAGCTTCCTTCAGAGCACATCCATCTGCTCCAGCACAGGGTCCTCTGCAGGCTGCAGTGTGGAGAATACCCCAACACGGGCCTCCACAGGCTATGGGAGGACAGCCTGCTTCACCATGACCCTCCCCATTAGCTGCAGGGTAATCTGCTCTGGCACTTGGAGCACCTCCTCCCCCTCCTTTACTGACCTTGATTTCTGGTGGGTTGTTTCAATTTTTTTCTCACTCCTCTCTCTCAGCTGCTGTGCAACACTTTTTATCCTTGCTTGAATGCTATCACAGAGCCACCTCCAATATCACACACATTTACTTTATCCAGCAGCAGGATAAAGCAGTTCCCTTTTAGAAGACCAGGCCCACTAAACCCCATACAAAGACCTGGCCCCGACACTCTGCAGTCTCATTTTACACATACTGAAGATGGATAAATTACAGAAGCTGGATGCATTCTAATCTGTCAAGTATTTCTTTATTAAGTTTTAACGTATTTGACATTACTTGCAAGCTGAAGCCACAATGATGGTGTGGTGTCAGGCTAGGGCTACACTATAGAGAAATTCTAGACCCTAGAATGACCAGTTTAAATATTTACTGTTAAACGTGTTAGGGTAGTGTAGTGATCTTCAGAAGTATCATCACAAGAATCAGGTCAAGCCGGCAGCAGCCAGCACTACATTTAGCAATTTTTTTCCCCACATCAGTTTTAAAACGTTAGAATTCACTGGGTGAACAAATATTAACAAACCATCATGTTTAATTAGACTGGTCACTTTGTTTTATAAGCTTATTTTATTTCTTTGCTGTACAAAGGCAGAAATGCAAACCATCTCAATAAATCTTCATCAGTAACTACCCAGACGTGATACAGATGTAGAAAAAGCCCACTTATTTAACTTCAGTGTTGATACCCTAGTTAGTGCAGAGCTGGATGCAAACAATGCAAACAGCATCTACACAGTGTAAGGAGTAAATACTATGAGAGTTACATCTTGTTCCTTATAGTGAAGGCTTCTGATGCATCAAGCTCTTTCTTCATCTGTATTTGACGATCCTGCTTAGCAGTAGTGCAGCCTCAGAACTGAAAAGTGCATTTCTTTATTACATACATTCTCAGAAGGATTGTGGATTGTTCCAGAAACAGTTTTCAGTTTCCAACCCTTCATTTTAGGAGTCATTCATTGAGTATGTTTTCCATCAATTAAAGTCATTTCATAAGCTAAAAATAGCACTTTCCCAAAGCTCTGAAAACAAAGCTCCTAGAAGCAAATCTAGGAACCGTCGTCTTCTGACTTGGGAAGATAAAACAGTCCCGTGAAACCATTCAGTCCACTGCTGTTTTAAATTAAAAACACTCCAGAGCATTTCAGGTCGGTAAGTTTGCAGTTCCAAGCGGCTTTGGAAAAGCTCTAGAACAGATATTTACATTCTGTATTTGATTCTGAGTTGTAATTCATCTTCTATCACACTGTATATACATTTATATATATATTACTTTTTTATTTTTGGAGATGTCACTCTGAAAGGGAAGTGAAAGAGGTATCTAGTTACTGTCACTGTAAGAAATATAATTGAGCCATTTCACAAGCAAAGCAGTGTTAAATGAAAGCCCAAGATTAAATAGGCAACTCTTCCTCTGTACTATGAAGTAGAATTGCTAAAAATAAACTCTTGCATCTTCTGAGCTACCGCAGTTCCCGCCACATTTATTTTTATACCACAACGTCCTGAAGCACTGGAGCTCTTGACAGACTGAATTCCAGCCAGTCTTGTTCTATGAGATTAAAATATTACACCCCATCTCCTGGCTGTCCTGCTTTCAACAGGGTAAAAATGAGTAAGAGCAGCATAACGTCTTGTTTGAAACACATCCTAGCTCCCACGACAACTGGTTATTTCAGCTGAGCCGCTGGCCTGGACACTGAAACAGCTGAGAACTCACACACAGTCCTAGTCCTATCAGCAGAACACAGCAGAACGGTCTGCTCTGACAGGAAACCAGTAACGAGCAACGGAAGGAAGAGGGCTGGAGAACCAGAGCAGCTTGCTGTGTGTGCACGTGCCTAACCCTTTGGCCTCCTGCTGCTGTGAGGTAATGCACCATCCTAAGCTTTCAGGCACTTCCTGTCCTCCCACGCATCTTAGCCCACTTAAACCATGCCCAGTTAACACTGTCAGACCATTCTGGTAACGCTGAGAACAAGTTTTCTTTAAAAGAAATACATGAGGATAAAAATGTAAGTGGGAGATGCTACCTTCACCAGGAGGAACCGATGGCTCGGTTTCAGATTTGACAGCACTCATATTTTCAAAAGTTTTGGCACCTGGCTTATCTTGTTCCACCTCACACAGATACACATCAATGGGTCCTTTTGTGCTCTTTACATGTACTTCTATGCAATCCTATAAAACAATGACTTACATATTAACCAAAAGACCAATCTTATGCATCATTTATTTTTACACCTTTTAAAGCCAACAGGTTAAGAGCAGAACAAATACAGGAGTGACATAACTACTTAAAATTGTGTTATTAGTTCTACGTAAGTTATGAGTACTTAATAGATTTAAGCCAATTATTAAGTACCAATAAGCTAACTAGGTTTCATTTTTGACATGCAATGCACCTAATAAGTCTTTTAGTCTTTTTACTGATACATAGCACTTACCACGTGCTTAGTATGAATAACAAATAAGAACTTGACCGCCACAGATCAGAAAACAAATCAGAGCACATAGTAGATTTAATAGTATGGCAGAACAAATAAACCGTACTACTGCTTTCCTTTAGCAGACATCACACTGCAAGGCACAGAGTATGTCCAATCAATGGGAAATGGCTAGAAGTGTCTGTTTTCTCTACTGTACAGACTTCCAAATCTTGCTTTCTTTCACTTCAAGGAACCTCTGGAATCTTCACAGGATGAGACCCAGCTACTTTTACCAATGAAAACCACTGGAGATAGGCATAGTGGATCTGAGTCTTCTGTATTGATTCATATCTCCTTTTCTAATATATCCTCTCCCTTCCCGTGCACCCAAGTAAGGCAAATTTGAAGAACACATAACTAAGAACATTATAAAAAATGCATACGCAAAAGAAAAACAGGATTAAATCTCCATTATTTATCTCAATCTTACGTCCAGTATTTCTCCTCTTTCACAGCATTACTTTAAGCAGTGGGTTCACAGTATATGGGAGCAGATGCAGTGTAACTGGGTGCAGAGGGCAAAGCTATGGCGCTTCTGTGTGACCTGAACGGAGTATGCATGTTGTACCACGAGGCAAGGACAGGCTACATCCCCTGCCTCCAAAAATCCGTCTTGACATGATCTACTAGAATGCAAGAACATTTTTTTCATCATACTGTACATTTCATACTTTAATATTATAGTGACAGTAGCTGTTGACTCATAAGACAACATTTACTTGCTGTTCAGATGATTATTAAAATAGGCATAATGTTTTGTTTGGTTATATTTACAGCTTTTATAGATTTTACTGAAAATATTAACAGCTGTTTGTTAGTTTCATTATTGTAGTAATTAGCAGACAACAATATTACATCTGTTCCATCATTTATTACAGCTGTTCCATCATCTCTAGTAAAAACTGAAGTTTAGATATGTTTATAGTTTAATAATTTAGGTAAGCAAAACAAAATTCCTAAAAATAACCTTCTTAGACTACAGAATTATTACCTACAGAATTATTTAGTGGAACGCATGAATGATGAACTATCAGTACTTGCTATGCATGACCAAGAAATCGGAAGTCAATCGCTAATCACTGTTGCAAAACCAGAACAGAAAATAGAACAAACAAAAGATTTAAGAACCTTTCTTCCCTTAAGAGGGAAAAGTATAAAACTTACTTCCTTAGGAATTGGTATTTCCAGTTTGGTTTCTTCTGGAGCTTTGATTGCAATCACAATCTGTTTCTGAAACGCCTGAATGCTACGGATATCTTGATATGTCACATAAGCTAGTGTATACATTGGTCAAGGATTCTGTATAGCAATTTGCTAATGGGCAGAAGCAAAGAGAATGTTAAGATATGCTGAAACAGAACACCAGTTTAAGAAAAACGTAAATAGTTCAGCTGAGGTTATTTCAATATTAGCTTTGTATATTTATTAGCTGACACGTGGAAAAAACGTTGTTAGGAATGGGAAAAACAATTTAAATCAACACATTCAGTATTTAAAAAACACATTTGACAAACTGTTTTCACAGATGCTATCATAAATCTATGTAGCAGATGGAATGCTGCTTCTGAGAAATCATTTTTTTCTTTTTAATTAATAATATATGGAAATCATATCCTGGAAAACAATAAAATTACTTTCTTATCCAAACAGGTAGGGTATAGTGATATTTTTTTCCTATATATGTCATACAGAAAATGAACATTTCTCTTCATTTGAGCACCAATCTTTAACATTCTGCCAAAAGCAGCGGCAAGTTTTATTTTATTGTACCCACAACCAAAATCCAGTATTTGTCATATTAAAACTAGTAAAAAGAAACCCTCTTTCTATTAAGAAATCAGACCTGAAAGATAAGACTGCATTGGAACCTCTCCCCAGAGACAGAACAGTATTAGGATATGATTAACGTACCATTGTATCTTCATGGCAAAAGGCCACTGGGACTCTGTTTTGGGTCCTCTTTCTTATCTCAGTAAGCAACTCAATCTCACTGGTTGGTCAAGACCTGTCCCTGAGACAACTTTACTCTACAGTGGAGAGAACAAGGTAATGGTCAGGGTACTAAGATTACTGCCCCACTTCCATTTTTCTTTTCCTCATTACCACCCCAAATGGTTCCTTAACTCAACAATATCCTGTTCCTTACTCTCACTGCCACTGGATACTCTGCTTTTCTTTCCACGGCAGAGCACCAAAGGAATGAAGGACTTACAGTCCAACTGCAGTTCTTCCCACTCTACTTCCTCGCAATCTTGTGAGGTGGCAATGTCACACAAGTAGCGCTCCCCTGAGAATGGGCTAGGCTGCGTATAATACTACAGAGCACAAGTCTAATCTATACTAATATAAAATAACCAATGAGGTCCTTGCTGTTTCATTATCAAGTATTACAGCATACTTGTGGTATCAGCCTACACCTAGAATGCCTGAGTGTTGGCAACCAAAACCACGAGTTAAAGTAATGCAAGAGTTAAAAGGATATTTTGCATTTTCTTTGTCATCTGTTAGATCAAATAACTGATGAGCACAATCCTTGATTAATTCATCCAGAGCTTCTTCCATGGCTGACAAGTCAGAAAGTTCATCTTTAAGGTTTTGCTGCTCTGCTGCCTTTCCAACAACTTGGTCAAGATTAGAACCTCTAAAAGAATATGAAAGTTGTCTAGTATGTTTATAGAAGTAATAGCCTGTTTACTGAATATAAAAAACACATGCTAAAATAGAAAGCAACCAGAAATCCTGGTATTCTTTACTCAGCTGAAACATGCTTCAATGTACTTTTTTACATTTGATACTTTTAAATATAGTATGTAATTCAGAAAACCTAAGGATAAAGAAAAATTTAAGACCTTTCTGTCTATTAAAAAATAATTAAATATGTTTAAAAATATTCACAAAGTTATAAATACTAATCAACATTGCTGGGTTTCATTGCTTAGAAGTTAAGAGTTTCAAAGCCCACTTACACCCACTGGATAAGATTCTTAGATCTTTTCTGAATTAAGTGAATTCCATCCAACACGTTGGTGATATCATATACTCTTCGTTTTCGTACTCCAAGAGTTGTTGCTACTTCGTTTAAATCAAGGACACCATCTGGAGCTCTTTTGACAAGATCCATGAATTTTCGGGTCAAATAAACCAAGGATGCATCAAATCGAGGCCTTCTAACCTTCAGAGTTCCTGCAATGTTTTGATACAATATTCAGGGTACATTACTACCACAATATGAAGTGTTTCTTAAAAAAAAGAAAAACAAAAACAAACAAAAACATTAGCCATGAAGTTGCAATGAACGTAGAAGTATAAATATTGCAATTACAACACCTCTGGTTAACTATCAGCAGTGTCAGGGCACAACCAGAGAACCACAGCTGTGTCATCTGCTCAGTGACACTGGTAAAATGGTTGTTCTTCTGGCCCAGAACAAATCAGAAGGTCCCCCAGATAACTCTCAGGCATGGTTCAGGGACTACTTCAGGCCAGTCAATTCCAGAGTCTGAGAACTTAATGTATGAGCAAAATGCAGCTTGTACCTGCTGTCCTCAGGGCCTAAGAATTGGTGATGTTACTCTTCAATTTAATAAACACAAAGATCTACTGATACCAGGACACCATAGGTTTAAGAAATGTCTGTGCTATACAAATCCAGTACCAGCATAGTCTCAGAAACAGCAGAAGAGTTACTGATGAACAGTTTTGTTAACTTTAGATTGTTATTTATGTGTGCCTGACCAATCATTTATTTTAAAGCGTTAAAAAAGTAGTGGGGCATTTAAAAGTTCTGCTGGCCAGTAGGAGTGTCAAATCCTGCTGTTACTTGTGCCTTGTCCTGCAAAGCAAGCCAGGTAATTCCTATGTAATCAAACTCTGACACTGAATAATACTCCAATCTAATGTTTCAAGACAATGTGAGTACATATGGAAGGAAGCTTCCTTAGCAAACACTACTTCAAACTTCATATTTTTCCCCAGATGAAGAATGCACACTTTTATTCATAACGTACCACTCTCATTCTATGGTTACAGGATTGTCTGCTTTTTAAGCTGAGGTGACAAGTTCAACAACTCACTACTTCGTTTTGAATAGGGCTACCACTGGAGTTGGACTCGATGATCCTTATTGGTCCCTTCCAACTTGGGATATTCTATGATTCTACCACGAGATGTGGGAGACTATTCAATTGGTGAGAAAAACAAAGGAAAACAACCAACTCAAATTTACTCAAGCTTGAATTTATGGTTGTTAACACCAGCTGAAAAATAATGTTTGCAAGCATAATGTCCCAGTTGTCTCAAAGTCATTTTTTCTGTAAGTTCATTTTCTTGATAGCAAAGGGGATTTATACTTGCAGCAAATGGAAAGAGAAGAGGGAAAACCATGAAAAATGCATTGCTTTGTGTTTGCTAGTTCATTTAATATGCAGCATTCCTCCTGTTCTGCCAATATTAGACATACAATGATTTTTCATTTGTTTACACCATGCATCATTGTAAAAAAGCAAGAGTAATACTTCAAGGATAACCTTTACACATGGAATGCAGCAACTTACTTCTTACAAACTGCACATCATCGTCCAGATTCAAGTTGAGCATTGGTGGCTGGGGAAAAAAGTGAAAATATAACTGACATAAAATACCATGGAAATACATGAAGCTTTTCAGGGAGAAAACCCCGACCCAACTCTGGATGCTACAGAAATGAGTGACAACAACTCAGCAGATACTACAGTGATGGAATTTCCTTGCATAGAAGGGAGACAAGCTCATTACTACCCATCAGAAATTTCAGCTCAATCACAGCAGATCTCCCACTTTCTTGGGAAAGCTGGAAACACCACCAAACTCCCTAATTTTCAGGCAATAGTCACAACACAGCCATCTGAATAAACTCTATAAATACTGGGTTTGGGGCATTCCACATAACAGCTCACATACAGAAGATGAGCTGCTATTATACAGCATTACAATTATTTTGTAGTAGACTTTCAAGCTAGCAGCAGTCTGCTCTGCTCACATAACTGACATGGCAAGCACAAGTATTTACATTATTCCATCTCCCCACTGCAATTTGACAAAATACTTACTCTAAATTCAGACTCATTCCAATTGGAAGACACCTCAGAAGCTTTCTGGTCCAACTTCCCACAAAGGAACAGCTGTTAGATAGACCAGCTTACTCAAGGTCTTATGCAACCACGTCTCCAAGATTTCCAAGGACAGTGGCCGCACCTCTCTGGGCATGTCATTACACTGCCTGCCTATCCTTGTGGTGAAGAAGTTTACAGGAATTTGCAACCTCTCCTGCTTGTTCTGCTTCAATTTATGGCTCTTTTCTTTCAGGCTGTCATCACACACTGCTGTGAAATGTCTGGCTCCAGCTTCTTGATAATTTCCTTGCAAGTGCTAGCGGGAAGCTAAGGCTTAAAATGCTCCCTCAGCTTCTCCTCACAGATACATCCCCATACCCACTGACCATTTTTGACCCATCTCTGCTGGTTGCACTTAAGTTTATCAACATCCTTCCTGTAGTGGTCAGCCCCAAATAGGATGCAGCATTCCAGGAGCAGTTCAATACTTGCCAAATAAAGGAGAATTACTTTACTTGATTCGTTGGCTGTGCTCCTACTAATAAGCCTCATATACCTTGATGCCAGGGAACATTGTTAGCTCATGTTTAGCCCACTCTCCCTAAGGACCCTCAGATCCTTTCAGGGGGGTGCTTTCCCAGCATCTCAGCTCCTAGCCTGTACGATGGCAAGTTACAGTCCCAGATGCAGGATTTCAAACTTTAATTTTCAGCCACCTTGTCTGTCAGATTCCTGATGATCCATTCCTCCTGCCTATACCTTTATACCCATAGTACCCCCCCCTCCCTATTTGCTGTCATAAACATCATAAGAGTGTATCCTGTGTCCTCCTCCAGCTCACTGATATTTAATAGGACAGGACCCTGGACAAACCGAGCTCTGGGGTCTGTCCAGACAGGTCCCAGTTCTCCGAGGAGCTCTGCTTGTAATACACTTTCAGGTAAAACATGAGCTGTTGACCACTCCTCTTTGAGCCTAAGGATCCAGTCAGTTTTGCGCTCAACTACCACCTGTAAAATTCCAACTTAAAGAGAAAAATGCTGCTGGAGACTGTTTCAAACATCCTGCTAACATTAATGCAGATGATACCTATGGCTTTGGATCTACAATCTAGTCACTTCATCACTGAAGTGAATCTGTTTGCAAGAACAGTCCATCCCCAGCCACCTTTACTTTCCTCCACAACATCTCAAAGATCAGACAGCCATCTCACGATGCCATCAGCCAGCTCTCTCAGGCCCCCATTAGGTCCTATGGTCTCAGACATGCTGAGATTTCTCAAGAGATTCCCAACTTGTTGCTTTTGCATCACTAGTCGCTCCTCTCCTCCTTGAGCCCTATCTCTCAGGCACAAGCCTAAGAGACATCAGCTCTGAAGACACAAGTGAGCAAGCAGAGCGCTTCATCCCCATCTATTTCTGCTTTCACTAACTCACTTCTCCCCTTTAGCAGGGAGCATTTTTCTTCCCTCCTTCAGCCCTAACCAAGGATGTAAAAGTGGAAGTTCTTGTCACCCATGACACACTGGGGGTTGTCCTTGCAGACCTCCACCCCCCCAGCTCCCCCATCTTTCATTTGGGCTTGCGGACATCACCCTTTAACTCCATCACCATTGGTACCTCTAGTAATAAGAGATTTCAAACCATCAGGGAAAAAAATCAGTATCAATGCCTTCACAGCTTTAAGCCAATGCTTCCAAGCAATGTTTAGCTCAAGGTTAACAAAAACGAACACTTTAAAACACGTTTCAGAGCATTACGAGATTTGTTTTTAATTAGCAACACCATAGAAGTGCTAAAAGCAGTAGAGGAAGGTGCATACGCGATTAACCGAAGCTCACAGGCGCTCAGCGAGGAACAAAACACACACTTGCGGTCCCCCAAAGCATCTCTAACCCACTTAGGTGGGCTGGCAGGTCGCAGGTAGCCCTGCTACGAAGCCGTCCCTCCGCGGCCGCCCCAAGCCCGGCTGGGCTCCCCCCCGGCTCTGCTGCCCGCCGCCCTCCTGCGGGAACCGGAGCCCTCCCCGGCGTCCCCTCGGGCCCTCGGGCGGGGGAAGCCAGGCGCTGCGTCCCCGTCCCGCCCTCGGGCAGCGCCTCCCCGTCCCGCCCGCCGTGTACCTCACTCACACGCAGCGTGTCCGGCCGCAGCGGCCTCAAGCGCTCCCACTGGGCAGGGGCGGCCATTTTGTGACCCCCGCCCTCCATTACCCAGCGGCCCCTGCTGGCGCCGCCGCCCCGCCCAGCCCGGCAGTGCAGAGGGGGGCGATGTCCCCTGAGGGGCGGCGATGGCGCTGGGTGTGGAGGGCGCTTAACTACGGGTGGTTAATGGGTGAGGGGCTACGTTTGGCTCCTCTAGGGGCAGAGAGCAGCCTACGAATGTCGTTTGTCCGAAACAAGGCTGTTTACATCCCAGCCAGAGGTCACAAATCCTTAGTCCAGTGCTCCTGCCCGTCCTTCCCCTCTTCTGATAACCTTTAGCAAGCGCTGACTGCTTCCTTGTTTGTCAGCATCAGTAGTGATTACAAACATTCTGATTTAGAAGCTAACTTCTGTTTGTCAGACAAAAACATTTCGACAAAAACATTTCTTTTAGACATAACTCTTCGTTAAATTATTGACCTGATTGATGTTGATGCCATTTAACTGCCCTCTACCATACAGTACAACAAATAGTCATGAAATTGTTTTCCATAAAAGCTTTCTGAACCGTTGTGCTTCCTTGACTACCCAGTAGGTGACACTTCAAGGCACTCCCCCTTCATTATACTTAGGGAAGGTGCTATGGACAAATGTAAATTTCATTGAACGTTGTGTAAAAACACTGGTATGAGGAAGTCAAAGCCGTGAAGGTCTTAATTCATCTTCTAATGTGCCAGCCTGAGCAGGTCAAGAAAAACTCTCTTATCTTGAAAAGATACTGAATGCATTTTCATTTACTAGTGGTTTCATATCTCTCAGGTTAGACATTCCTCTGGAGAAGCTTGTGTCACGACTGATAAAGCTGCTGCCTTGATGGCGTTTGCTTCTTGGTAACTTATTTTCAGTCAGTTACTTCCGTGGTAATAATTGTCTTTGTAAATGTGTGTAGAACAAAGGTGCGTTGTTCTCATGCTCCAATCAATTTATAAGAAAAATTGGTGAAAAAATATATATACTGGCAAGTATAGCTCTTCAAAGGCATGATGTCTATGTAACAGGAGACACGAAGCCTTAAGTTGTGCAGTTAAAGATGCGCAAACATTGCTTGTCGGTATTCCAAGGAGAGCTTAGACTGGTACAAATGCAGAAGGTTTTCCTGTCATGGAAGCAACAACACTCAAATGTAAAATTTTTACATGAGCTAACTCCTTGATGGTGATAGATGTAGTCCAATAAGGAATGAACATTTGTCCCCCTTTGCTGTATTTTTAACTGGACTCATACCATTGTAATCCCACTGATATAAGACAGTTTTTTTTCCAGCTGGAACGATTGATGATTGTTGGCTGTTCAGGTATTAGCAGGGAGGCTAACTGCTCATAATTTGAGCGTTTAGGTATGTGAATTTCTGTATTAACCTGCATGGAAAACACTGCATCAACATTTAACAATGCTGTTGTTCTAGCCAGCCAGAAGATGCAATTCTGTAGTTCTTATGCTCCTCAATCCCTGGCTGGTGGAAATAGCAGAGTGAAGAAAAGCCCCACGTGGCTTCAGATTCAGAAAGGTTTTTCTGCATTTACATTAAAAGTATAACGCTTAATCCTTTTTTTTAAAAGGAAAATGAGATTTTGAAGAAACTGAGTTAGAAATTTAGGCAGTGGCATTCTATTGTTCAGAGTTTGATTCTAGTGTGTTTCTATTTACATTTTATAAAGCTGAATTAAAATGTTTCCCACATTAATTCTTTATTGCTCTTGTAAGTGAAAATGTAAATTTTACCCCATTTACTGTTATCTTATTCCATATAAAAATGACTGTACAGCTTGTTTTTTAATATCTCTAAGCATTAATCACACTAGTAATGATGCTTAAAATGAAATATATATATATTTTTTATTTACCTGAAATCATGTTTTCATTGATTGAATTGATTTTCGATCTGCCACCAGAGGGCAGTAATTCCATTTACTAAATCAGAACTTTTAAAATGAGTACGTCCTACAACAGTAGTTTCATTACGTTTTTTGAGGGACTGTGTTTGAATGTGAAAATATAATTTTCTTAAAAGCACTTAACTTGTGTAATTTAATGCCAATTATATTCATAAAATAAATCTCATATTTTACTCTGTGCTACGTAGGCATCTAGGTTGTGCTTTCATTTTGAGCAGCTGAAATTAGTCTACTTTGTAAAATTTTTACTGGTGAGCCTCATGCAGGGCTGTAATGCTGCAAGTTTTAGATCTCATGCAAAACAGGATTTTTCTATTACCACTGTAATATTTTAAAATTTGTTTTGAGTGCTTCTGCTTTTGCTTTCTTCATTTATTGTTTTGTTGCACTAACGTGCAATTGATTTTTAAGAGCCTGTCAATGTAATCATAAATCTGGGAATTATGTCATCTGACAGATACCTTTCTATCCTTATTTGATATGTATTTATTTTTTTTATATATATAGTAGTGCCACCAGTTAAAGCGAAGGCCTTATTCTGTAAAAAGCTATACAATTTTGTCTCAAATGCAATCTTCCCTTTAATGACAATAATCTTGCAACTGGGTCTTCCAGAAGGTGAATATGTACTGTTAAAAAGATGAGCCAGAGCTAATATCTTCCTGAAAAGGTGGAAAAGTGCAACATCATGAAAGACCGATGATAGATATAAGTACCTGTTTACGCTAAATGTTTTGTATGTCTTTATGTCCGTTTGTATAAGCTTCCTAGCCTCCCTAAAATCGTATTAAGATCCTCGTCACTACATAACAACTAGGCATAAAAAGGTGGAACACTACCGAGTAATTTTTAATGCTGTAAAATGTAATGATTTAAATGTGTTTCTGGTAATAGTACAGTCTTTCTTGATGTGCTCAGCTTAATCTGACTGGAAAAAAAGTTGTTGCTGTTTACATGGTGAATGCTCATCCATTAATTTAGAAAGCAAATCTCTCTTTACTTTGTCGCATGAGTATGAGGAAGATAAGTCAGTTAATCAGAACTTAACAGAACAATGCTAAGCAGCATTCTTTTTCGTGATGTACTGAATTGCACATTTGAAATAAAATTAAGTGTCATGGATATGGTGTCACGGTAGAGACACAGGTTTCAGGACATGATATAAACTGAAGCCTTACTTTTTTTAGCTCATTACCTAGAGAATAATTACATTGAAGGAAAAAGCAACTGGAAGGGTACATTTGGATACCCATTTACATTCGGGTTATGTAAACAGCAAGCACTTGCTGCATATGAACACTGGTGGATTTTATTGAAAAAGTGCAGTGGCTATTGCGTTCTTGGTAAGGTTTTGAAACTTAGAAGCAAGCCATATCCCATCTGAAAGAACCTGAGGATTTCTAGGCAAAGCTATTACAAGAGCTTGCTTGTTCATCCCTGCTAAACAGTTGGTGAACAGAAGATTCTGTGGCAAAAAGGCATTATTATATTTGTTTGTATCTTTTGAGTTGCAGAGGAGATTGTTGAAGGAGCACCTCAAAACTGTGGGATAGGACATGAAAGAAGGATTAATTGATGTTAAACTTAGATGAGGAGCTCTATGATATCAAAAAGGGGTGAAGATTCTCAGTTCCTTCCCTCACAAGCAACTAAATTGCCTAATTTCGCCATCTGCTTTAATGACCAAATCTTTTATGCTTCCTCATATTGTTTATATTTAGTTTGACATGTAATATCCCTACCTTATTTGTGACTGTGATGTTACTGTTACAGTAATATTTAGAATGACCATCAAATAACGACCCCCCAAAATATAATATCACCTTAAAAGAAGAGTTTTGCATTTTCCAAAAGGAATAGAGGAATTAAATTAGGTTAATCCTTCTCTCCACTCAGCAGTGGTGAGGCCACATCAGGAGGACTGTGTTCAGTTCTGGCCTCCTCAATACAAGAAAAACTGGGACATACTGGAACAAGCCAGCAAAGGGCCACAAAGATGATTATGGGACTGGAACATCTTAAGAGGACAGGCTGAGTGCTGGGACTCCTCAGCCTGGAGAAGAGGAGGCTCACAGGCATGGACTTAGCAATGAGCGTAAGTACCTGATAAGAAGGAGCCTGATTCTTCTCAGCAGAGCCCACTGACAGCATAAGAGGTAGTGGCACAAGCTAAAACACATGCAATTTCATCTGAACACAAGAAAACACTTTTTTTTTTTTTTTTTTCCTATGAGAGTGGTGAGACACAGGAACAGGTTGCCCAGAAAGATTGTGGAGTCACCATCGGTGGAGACACCCAAAACTCAACTGGGCATGGTCCTGGGCAGCTGACTGTGCATTGAGCATGGGTGTTGGAGTAAATGATCTCAAGTGGGCATTGCCAACCTCAATTATTCGGTGATTCTGTGAATCTGTCAAGGCAGCAATACTTCCTCACAAGCTCATGGAAGTTTATGCAGAAGACCTTTTTATTTATTTTTTTCCCATGGGGCACTATCTTGTACACTATCTTGTTACTATCTTGTAACATTTAAATAATTCTAGTATATTGAAAATGACAGAGCAGGTATGATGCAAGTGACAGAAGCATTCTGAAGAATGTTCCATGCTAATTAATGTAGCAAACTGGACAAGAATTTTAAAAACGATTCACATAGTCTCACTTTCCAATGTTCCTTCACATGAAAACGATACCTCTAGAGAGAATAAAAACTAGGATTGGCCAGTATTATGATCGCTTTTCTGTTAGATGTAAAACTGGTTAAAGACTTGTTTGAAAAAGTAGGTTGTAACTTCTGATGGCTAAAAATGTGGAAATATCAAGAAGTTTCTGAGAGTGACTTGTAGGTTTATTGTTGAGGGGGGAACAATGTATTTTCTGCTTGATTCTTTCCAAGAAGTGGTTAAGCTCTATTTAAAATTATGACAACTGTCTTTGAATTTTGACAAGAAGTTATATGCAATTCATAATGTTAACTTTGGGAGACAGAGACCTCTGTTTGTGAATTAATGAAAAGATATACTGAATATCTGCTTTCCACCTAGCTATTCAACTAATATTTTTATAATGCAGCAGAAAGCTATAATTTGTCATCATTTGATTTTGAAAGATGAATAATAAAAAGTTTTAATTATTTTTATTTATTAGCCAAAATAGTTTAAAAGTTGCCAGATGTATTTCATTTTGTCAGCTTGAAAATGAAGCATGTCCTTATAAGGTGGTTGCCTTTATATCTTGAGTTTCAAATTATGGTAATTTTTATTTTATCTATTTGAAGTTTTTTTTTTTTTTTTTTTTTTTTTTTTTTTTACTTCAGACAAGGATTGCTCCATTGTGGTTAAAATGCAATGAGAAAAAGGTTGATGAAAGCATACTTCCAGTTAATATCTTTATTAATTTTATTTAGTAATATGAAAAAAATGTTTTATAGCACCTACTTGAAATTATAGTAATTAGAGCTCTTATGTGAGCACTGATCTTATGATACAGCACATTCACTGACAGCACAGTTTTCTCTAGGTGGATAAAATTAATTCTAGCCTAACGGAGAGAAGTGTTTCAGTTGGCTGCTGCCATCCTTTCTTCCTGGTTCTCTCACTGCTGTTAGCAGCGAGAACATGAAATGAATGAGAAATGTTGGGGGACCTCTTCTGTGCTGAGGGAAGAAGGATAAAGATTCTGGGAAAGTGGTTGACTGCCACTGGGAGGCGTACTGCAGGAGGAGGAAGGAAAAGCTGGGAAAACTCAGGGAGTCATTTCCATCTTGGAGGTGTCTCTTTCCAGCCATCCACATTGTGCTTGGCTGCCATATTCAGCCATCGTGGAGTAAAACCCCCCAGGAATAGGTCCCAGCACTCCAGCAAGGTTGAGTCACCTCCATTCTAAAAGCTAGGCAGACGTTTCTACCCATCTTCTTATCCTTCCCTCCCTTCCCTTTGCCACCATAAGCAAAGTAGAAAGCAGCTATCACCACTAACAGAACAAAATAATTGCTGCCTGTGGAATGGTAAAATTCAACATTGCCTGCAATGCTGAGGAGCCTGAGGTGGTTTTGATTGAAAATCTAATAAATAATAAATATTTTGTGAATATTACATTTATCTAAACATAAATTCTAGCAAAGCCAAAAAAGAAGTGAAGATGTATTTTCCTGATTGCACCAAATCAAATTACCATAATCCTATTCCCCTCATTTTTCCAAAACAATCTTTCTGTTTTTCCAGCTACATTTCTTGACGTAACAAGGATGGTATCTCTCTTTACAAGTTTGCATTGACTTTTATGGTCTGACACCATGTCTTTGAACTGGACTCTGGAACGACTAGAGCACTTTCTGGCAGTTGTTGCTATCATTCTGCCTGAGATGAGACACCCATTTTCTTAGACATTTATTTATAGCCATATTTTAATGACCTTTTGCCAGGAATAATCAGACCGGCATGTTACCTAGCTAAAGTGCAGGCGTGTGCTTTGTTTTGGTTACCTTCAGTCACGTGCATGGAAATTCCTGTTTTTTAGTCATGTAATAAGCATGCTATATAATAGTTAATTTTCGTAGTATCACAGTGAAATACTGTGGTGATTGTTGTCTCTGTTTTGTTTTGTTTGTAAAGAAACAACAAGATGTGTATCCATCCAGCACTAGAACACACCTTCTTTTTTGTCCTGAGTGCTATTCCAGATGCGCAGCAGGGAAAACTATCCTGGCAAAAGAGCAAAAGACAGTCAGCCAAATTAATCCTTCTGTAGGGTGGATTTACTCTGTAGACTATACACTTAGAATTCGTATGATTAAAAGCATTGATTTTGAAGAGACAAGTTAAGAATTTCAGCCAACATCTAGAAATAAAAAATGGAAGGGTTTCTTTCCTCTGGTAATGGCAGGAATGTTTTAATTAGACAGTTGTGAAGTGTCTTGCATGGTTTCTGTAGAGCTGTCAAAGATGGCTTAATTCATAGGATTTCAATGTCAACAGTTTCGTTATAATTAAGAAGGTGGTGATTAAGTGAAGGTTAACTTAATTCATTACTAAGAATCTGACGATTGGTGTCATTTATAGTTTGGTAATATGTCCAGTGCTACTATCAGAATACACATTACTTTATTATTATTATTATTATTTCCAATGTACATTTAAATTATGTGTGATTTCATTATTTCCCCATTCTTCCATCTACCTAAATATCTCACTATTGACAGAAACACATCCTCAGCTATTCTTGCTTTGTCTGTCAAGGATGTATTGGGTATTTAGCATTTTTCCTTTTAAATGGTAGTGCTTATTTAAGTATTACTTCAGGTCATCCTTGTAACGTGAGTGATAGAGAACTTTCCTGCTATTTTATTGAGAGGCTTAAGAAGACTGAAGGCCCAAATTAAAAAATAGTTAACAGGCTGCTAAAATGATTGCTTATGATCAATAATGCAAAATAAATATTGACTCCTATCAGAAAGTGGATTTTTGAAGGCAGACTTCCCTTTTGTTTGAACATTTTAATCATAATGTTTCTGTAAACTTTTAGAAAAAAGGTTTTGTATGTTTTCCATAAAACAGGAGAACATTGAGGCCTAGTGGTTGCAGCTGAATTGAAATCCTCTACTGAAACTGATGCCTTAGCTGGAGCAATCCAGCTCCTGGTTGGTTTTGGATGTGTGAAGCAGGCACTACCTCTGATCATACAGAGAATGAGGCTTCAGGACTAGCTCAGGATTTCCTGGCTGCCATGACAACCCCTGGGCTTTTCCACAGGTCTGTAGGCTCTGCTCAGAAACCTGCGCTTCTGCCAAAAACACGATTCTGCTGTTTAAGTTGGACAGGGAGTTGCTCTTTTGCTTCTGGAATTCGTTATGTAGCTGTTATAATGAAGCTAAGAACTTGTCTTGGTGGTCTGTCACTGGAAGATGAAAGAAACACTCAGACTTGAAGGAAAACACTGTTTATTTGCTAACTTAACTCCACTGAGAACTTGAATACTTTTGATCTGGGACCACACCAGTGCCTTTTATTACATGTTTGCAGTGGCATATAGTTTTAAAATGGGCTATGAAGAAGCAGTGGAGATTGTTAAGAGTGTCTTTAGTACAAGACTTGTGCTAAACATGGTTGATGAAAAGGCACGGATATTTAAAGACGTCATAGTATGGCTATATCAAGGTGTACAATAAAAAATACAATGTATTTTTTTGTGAATGTTATGCAGTGTATTGCTTTAAAACGTTTAGCATCTTTGTGAAACTAATCTGCTTCTTTTTAGATATAGCCTTGATGTACATATATGAAGATTTTTCATCTCACCAGATGCATAAAATTGCTAGAATTGCGCTTTAGGGAAGTCCCCAGAAAACTTTGCTTTCTAAGAAAATGTGGTACTGAAGTATGTTGCTTATATTCTTTCCATGACAATGGTTAGTAGGAACAGCTAGTTTTAGAAAGAGTTTAAGAAACAGAAGCGTAGAGTTGTGCCTTGTCTGGAGTATCCACTCGTAACGAACAAATTGGAGAATTCATTACTGCAGATTTCCTTCATCAGAACTTGTGAATGGGTCTTCATGTGTTTATCAAATTCATTTCTGAACCCACTGATAGTTTTGACTGCTCTTAGATTATGCACAAGTGAGTACTATGATTTAACTATTAGTTTGAAAAAACAAAAACATTTTGTTTCAGATAGGCTCTCTGATCATCTCATTGGATGCTCTGTAATTTTCTCTTATGAGAACTTTGAAGAACTTTCTGCCAATTGACTTTCTCCATATTGCTCACAACGTCACAGATCTTTGTCAGCCTAGTTATCTGTTTTGTAATCAGAAGACTCAGCCTATGTGATTTGTTTATGTGGAAGTTATTTCGAGTCTGTAGTCACTCTTCTACGTTGCTTTTCTGTTCTGCCATAGACTTTCTCAAATGGCATGACATTTGAAAGGAAGAGAAGTGCCATTTGAAAGGAAAATAAAAGAAAGGTAAAAATGGATTTTTTTTTCTTTTCCCCTAACATGAGGACAGTAAAGCAGTGAAACAGGCTGCCCAAAGGGGTTGTGTATTCTCTCTCCTTGGAGGTTTCCAAGACAACTGGATAAAGCCCAGAACAACTTTGTCTCATCTCATAGCTGACCCTTCTTGGACTGTGAGACTGGACAAGAGACCTCCCGTCGTCCCTTCCAATGTGAATCATCCTATGATTCGATGACCAGATAGTCATGCATTGTACAGGAAGTCTGCAGGAGAAGACTAATGCAATGTCACACTGGTATTTTCTTTTTTATTCTCTATTCTTCACAGAAAAGGCACTGTATGTGCCTTTCTGACAACTGCTGAACATTTAGCTGATGTTTTCAGAAAACTGCCTGCAGTGCTCAAAGACCTCTTTGCTAAGTAGGTAAGTATCTATTATGCACATACCGTTACCAGCTGTAGCAAAAGCAGAGCAGAAGGAGCATTAAAAAGTGGTGTTGTGAAGGGTGGCTTTGACAGCAACATCTTTCCATTTTCTCTGCTGAGCTACTTCACTGAGCTTGGACGAAGCAGACAGCAAGGAGGAAAAAGTCTTTCTTAGAAACACAGAATATCCTGAATATTGGAATATGGGAAGGGACCCACAAGGATCATTGCGTCCAACTCCTGGCTCTACAGAGGGCTACTGTAAAATCAAACCATGTTTCTGTGAGCATTGTCCAAATGCTTCTTGAACTCTGGAAGGTTTGGTGCCATGAACACTTCCTTGGGGAGCAACCCCTTTGGGGTTGCCTGGTTCTGTGGCTGCTGCTGTTGTCTGGTGCTCTGGCAAAGTCACTGTTTGAAAGTGAGAGCTGTCTGCTGTGAGGGCAAAGGATGGCACTCTGAGCCACTAGCATGCCCATTGTCCCTGCTATGCTCCTGCACTGGAGAGACTGAGAAGAGCTGGACTCTGCTTTAGTTCCATGACCAGCACTGGTAGCTGCTGCCTTCAGCCTGAGCAGCCTCATGCCATCCTTTCCTTCCCCTCTCTCTAGATATGTGAATCTTCTGGCCGACTGCCTTTGCTGTTTCACCGAACTCCAAACCTCAACAGGCTATTCATACTGTCAGCATCTTGCCTCTGACTTCTTCCTTGAGTGCTACTGTGGCTTGCTAGAACTGTAGGGCAGACCTTTTATTGCACATTCATCATTTTTTTTTCATTTATTAGTACTTAATTGAATCTGCCTTTTTAATCATCCACTATTAGGAGGTATACCTGCAACATTTCACAGTCTGGTTTGGGGCATCTTAAACAATATTCTGACATTTCATTATTCCGTGCTGTACAATGTATCAAGCTCTTTCACAGCATTGTTCACCTCCTTCTCCAAATTATTGGAGACTATACTGAGAGTCACAGTCCATCAGTCAGGCATTGGTTCCATTGGTTCCATTCCATCCCACTCATATTTACCATTCCTCTGGTACTGAACTTGGTTTAAGCTATAGGTTACCTGCCTTAGCCCTGTAGTTAGTAGTTCAGCAGCTTCGTATTTGGGTAACAAGCTTCTGGCCCTGGTGATCTTTAACTTCCAAACAACCTGTTCCATTCATAAGTTTCCTTTGCTGACCATCAGGAAAAAGTTCTGACTTTCAGATATCGTGCTGATGTGTAACACCTCCAGAATGCTCCAGAAAAAGCCTTTAGCTGATTTATAGGGATCTTTATAGCACCAAAATATCAGAGGGGACATTTGATTCTTGCTCCTTTCATTTTTTTCCCCATTTTTGTTTTTATTTTTATCTGTTGTTAATTTAAAGATTTAACTGAGTTGCGAGCTCTGTCTTAGTTCTCTTACCAACTGCAACATGAACAGCACCAGTTTGAGATGCTTACTGATACTTATCCAGAGTTTGTTTCTGCAATTTATAAGAATTGTTTCCAGTCTGAAAACTTAATTGCCTGCATGAAATTATGAGCAGCTTTCTGCTAGAACTTAAGAGCTGTACTCTTGCCTTTTTGGGGTGGAAAAGACTGCTGGAATGTGCTGTGTATACTGAAGGTCAGTATGAAAAGTTTTCCTATTTAGTGCAAATGGCACAAGTTTTTAAAAGGTGCAGCCCACAACTCAGGTAGGAAAGTCTTGATGCTGGCAGTCAGGCTCATTACCAAAAGTTGTCCAGAAGTCCAGGTCTTTTCTTTGCCTTGATGCATAAGAAACCTTTGCACTAATTTTGAGCAATTAGATGATGATGATTATTATTATTTAAATGAGACACAGAGGTGCAAGTTGCTTTTGAATGTGAATATAGGCAGCACACCCTTTTGCTGCAGGACAACTCTGTAGCCCATTTCTGAGCACTGAATGTAAGTATCAGATGCATTTGGTTATGTTTAAACAAGTTGCCAAGAGCTGCATTTGATGCGCTTTCAAGAGGGAGAGGGAATGTAACACTTGGCTGTGATACAGGTCTTATTGCAGAGGAGAAGGTGGAAGAAGCTGCTTGAACTGTATCATATTGTAAGTATATGAGATTTGGCAAGTCTGGATTAAATTTTTTTTCTTGTCATAATTTCTGGGCAAAATGAGGTGATTATGAAGGAGTAACTAGACTAGTTCCTTAATCACTTTCACTTCAGTCATTACATTATCATTCTCAAACTGGATCAAATCTGTATTGGTTGCACTCATTACTTAGCTTGTCCTAGCACTGAATGAAGATGAAGACTACGTTCTGATTCTTCTCACATTGATCAAGACTTTTACTAAGGTTGATCAGTAGATTGTTTTGGTATGGGATGTTGCTGTTGTGCACAGAGTCTCCTTAGAAATTCTCTTTCTTTTATCTGTGAGATGATCCAGGGAATGCAAGCAGTTGTTCCTCTGCCCCATGGATCACTTTCTTCTGACCACTGATGCATCATGCCTGCTGTTTGCCATATGAGACCACCAACACTGAAGAAACATAGGCTAAGAAAGGTAAAGCCTCAAGATAACTTGCAGTTACTACACCTTCATTCTGTCTGGCCTTGGTCATGCAGTAGTTAATGTGCTGTGTTTATTTTTTGTTTGTTTTTTTTTTGTTTGTTTGTTTTATGGTATCCAGTAAAATAGACTTCATGAAGTGCCTATTGCAACCTCACACATCACTAGAGCAAGTCAGGTGCCTCTCAAGACCTCCAGAGGGAGATCCTGTCCACGTAACTTTTTCAAGTTTAGCCTGAGCAGGCAAGATCTTTTAGAAGTCTTCACCATCATCTACCTGCCTTCATAGTCTCTGTAACAAAGATAAACGCTTTTCAATGACCGGTTTTTTAGGTGTCTAAAATTAGGTCCTTAAGAAGAACATGCTGGCTGGCTGTAATTTTAGGTGAAGTTTGGAAGCCAGGGACTGGTTGCCTGAAGGTGCTTCCAGTCTTCATAACTACTGAAAGTGAAAAAAGAGCACTTGAATACATTTCATCCAAGCTGAAAAGTCAGAATGCTTATTGCTGTGCTTACCATGAGATGAAAGGTGATTATTTCATAGCTCATAATCTTTAAAGAACGCCAGTGGTTATGTTTTCACCATTATTGGCTGTTGCATCATCAGATTATACTGGTATTTAAGTCTGGCTTTGCAGGGGAAAAGTTTGGAACCTTTTTAAAAAATGCTGTTTATAATAAAATAGGGAAACAAAGAGCTTAAACAGTGGATTAACTGGATTTGGGAGATAACTAGCAATCCAAGGCACTCTTCTTTAATCTGTATCGATTTTTAAAACTAATCTCCAAGTAGCAGGCTTTGGCTACTGTGACTAGATTTCTTTCACACACAAATAAACCCCCAAAGTTTCCAGTTTCTCCAGATTCCCTCTTTCCCTTCATATCCTTGGTCTTTCCTGTGCATCTTCTGTTTTATAACTCTATTTTTTTTCCCTAGGGCTGCTGAAATTGTCTGTGCTTTAGACCCTGGAACCAAATAAGGCACGTCTAGTTGGGAAGATACCATATTCAGTGGGAAGCAGGGGTGAGGATGCATGAGACTGGAGAGGAAAAGGCAGGGGGGAGGGCGAAGGGTTTGTATTCTTGACCTTAGGTAGCTGGTGCTGAGAGGTAGCTTATTGTGTTGAAGCACAGACAGAAGTAGAGTTTGTGGATGGGAAGGAGGGAGGAGGGAGGAGGAAGCTGGGACAGCGAGGGGGGAGGAGGAGAGAGCAGCATCTCTATCTTTCTTTGCAGACCACGCTGCTAAACAGCCAGGGGAGGCTCATGCTTCCCTAATATCCATCACTGCCTGCTTCCAGCGTGGTCACAGACAGAGCAACAAAGAGGGTCTCAGAGGTAAGATCCATGCAACTTGCAAAACTGTAGCATCTGCTGAAATAAAGAGGAGCAGCAACAATACAGAGAAAAGATTATCAGCACCTGGGAATGCTGAGAGGCAGCAGGGGGGTAACTGGAAGCCCAGGTCCCCAGAAGGCTAAGGAAGTGTTAGCAGTAGCAGTGAGCAACAAGAATAGAGGGGTGCAGACCAGATCCGAGGGGATCGGGATACCAGCTAGCAATATTCAGCAGTGGGTAGTTTGTGTCCCAACTGCCTGCATAGGAATAGGAGAAAATATGGTAGGAGAGCCATGAGAGCAAATACTTTGTTACCTGAAATATATGGCTAAATAAGGCTTAACAAAATGGATAGTTTATTTACCCAAAATGTAGTCTGTGAGTGAACAAAATATTTCATTAGTTTATGCATGTCAGAAGAAAAGACATAAATTAAATGCAAAGCTTAAGCCTGCATATTGTTTTGACATTTTATGTGAAAGTTTGATTTTTTACTTTAGGACTATATTTCATTTCAGAAATGCATTTAAATCAACAAGGAGAAACAAATGAAAAAAAAAAAAAACCCACACCTGAGTGAAATGTGTACTGTTCAGTCAAACAGAATGTGCTGTTGTATTATTGTAACAAAATAGTTGTGATACCAAAGCAAGGTATGCTCTTTGACCTGAGAAATTGTCTTTTTTTTTTTTTTTTTTTTTAATCTAGAAAAAAAAACACATAATTTTGTACTGGCCTGAAATGCAATTTTTAATTATGTTTGATCCATCCCCTCAGCGTAAAAAGCAATTTGGATAGATGTCTTTATAGAGTAAGCTGTTTATTTTTAGTTGCTGGTTCTGGATGCACAGATGAAAGAGGCAGAAATGCTACAATCTATATATTGGAGAAAATGTTGTTTGCTTTTTCCCCTGTGCTTTGTCTCATTTACTTTGCTTTTTAGGTATGAGCTACTTGGTTTTGATCTAATAACTCATAGACCCTTCTGAAAATGATTAACAAGCAATGATGTCAGTATTGGTTGTTAAACATGTTGAGCAAACTATAAACAAAATTAACAGTCTTGTATGTCTTATGAATAAGATTCTTAAGGATTTAATGTATTTTTTTTTCCACTATGAAACACTGAAATCAATCTCCAATGGTGGACATTCTGGTATTTTTATGCCTAACTGGAAGTTTCTGTTTACCTCCACTCTAAGTAACCAAAATAGTGAGTTGGTTGATCTGTGGTGTGAGTGAGGAAGTTAGAAGCACCATTGTCTGCTGCCTTTGGGAACCTGGTGATTGTGGACATGATTTGGATTTGAATTTTTATCAGCATAAATTTCCTGGCACAAGTGTACGTGGGGTCAGTATTGGGTTCTGTACTGTTCTACTACATCATTTTCTGATTTTTCTTAGAGAAAAGAGCCACAAACTTCACAACAATGGGGCTTTTATTTTACTTTTTTTTACAATTATGTTAATTACCATTTCAGGGTTTACAGTTCCATTATTACTTTCAAACAATAAATAGCAGCCTGACTTTGGTCTTTGTGTGGTGTCGTAGTTGTCAGCCATAGCTTTGAAATTGACTTAATTCACTAGAATTTTTTTTTTTTTTAAAGGAAAACAAAAACACTAACCCAAAATAACCTCTTTTCCTATCAGCCTGCTACTTGCTTACACATTTTTTGTTTGTTTTCTTTGTTTGTTTATTAAATCTATCTTTTGGTTTACTAGCTAGAGGAATGCCTAGTATATTTTTAAAACCTCATGTTCTGTCTTGTCCTCGATGCACATAAATCTAAGAAAACTTTTAATTTGAGGCCTTGAAAGTAATCTTTAACTTCTTGAGAAAAACTAAACTTACTATGTAAAAAATTGCTTTATTCCTGGCGGGGGATGGGGTGGGATGGGGTATTTGACTACTGTTGATTTTCTTTGCCTTCTATTTAGGAAATTGAATGTTCCCACTTTGGAAAGGTTTATCTGTGGTATGTGCATTAAAAAACAATAACAAAACATGTAGCAGTAAGAACCTAACACAAATCTACCACAGCAGATAAATTTCATTTGAAGCTAATATTTTTTTCCACTTAAACAATAGTTAGCTATTGTTCTCTTAAATCAACCTCCTATGAAATGTATTGTTCTTGAAGTTTATATGGGCTGGATGCAAAGCTCCCTGAAGTCAGGAAGAGACATTCCAGTGACTTCAAATGGCTTTGGATCAGGCCTGTCACGTGAGATTAGCCTCTGACAGAAGACATTATAAGCACAGGCACAGAACAGAGAGATTTTGGGATGGAATTTCACTTATGCCCTGATCATCTTTGCTTTGTGAATATTTGTTAGACACAATGTTTTCACATTTCACATTTCATTTATTTTGGATTAAAAATCTATTGTGACTATATAGTTTTACAGAAATTGTCATCTAACTTATGTTTTAGACCTATTGTCTGTTTTTGTCTATATTTAATGGCTTCTGTTAAGGGAATCTGTTGTTGGATATGAGAGTTCAGAATCTCTTAGATGAGTTTTTTGTATAACATCAATAATGCTATGAATAATATGCACAAAGTTAAGGGAAGAGTTTTCTACTGTGAAACAGCAAGTCAAAAACAACAGTTTGAATTCTATTTTCCTTGTTAACGAACATGTTCCATATAAGAAGCTAATGGCTTCCAGAGTTTCTCTTTAAAATACAACCCCCCTCCAAAAAAAAAACAAAAAACAAAAAACAAAAGTAGAAGAGATTGCTCTATAATTTGTGAAAAGTGGCAGTCAGTTTGACATTTGCAGTTGTTCTGCAAATAAGTTTCTCATTTGAAACTTACGCGACTTACAGAGTTTGAAAGTAACCACAAGAAGACCTGTGTAATTTTGCAGAACAAAATAAAACAGAAGCATTTTATAGCACTCCTTAGGTATGGCCAAATTTTTATTGGGAAGTTGTAAACTTTCAAAGGTGATTTGTGTCAATAAATGAAAGCCTATCAGACTCCTAAGCACACTAGTGATGCTAGGCATAATTATCTTTAGGGAAAAATTGCCTTTGGTTCTTATTGATTGTGGCTCTTCTAATGAATACAAAGTCTGCATGGTGAATGATAAGTGATGTGTCACTCCTCTTCCACCCTCACACAAAATAAAGCATTTATTCTCATCTGAGATCAGGCACAACCTTGGGTTTATTTCATGTGAATAAAAAACACCATGAAGGGGCATAAAAGGCCATTGTAGCTAACAGCCACCAAAATATATGCACAAACATCCCTACTTACACAAATATCTGAATGCATTCATGTATTACATACCTGCTCAGGGAAAGCATTACATATTTGACTTCAGCTGAAATTCTTTGCTTTTTTTCCACTTAGACTGTGGTTAATGATTCAGTCAGCTGCAAGTCTAACTCCTCAAAATGTCTGTTAGACAGACTGTGGCAGGAGATTCTATTTACTAAGGAAATTTAAAAATGTCACTTATGCTCGTGTTGTAGAGATTTGTTGCTGTCCCCACATAAGTACACCTAAGGATTCCAAAGTTTGATTTTCAGTTTGCCTTAATTTGCCATTATCCATGTGTTGCATTTCATGCTTAAATGTTTATGTGAGGAATAAAGAGAGTTTAAGAAGTAACATGAGCAGTGGTATATTTTTGAGAAAACAGGAAAGGAAAATTGCCATTTAGACTAAAAATTATCTTAAAAGAAATACTGATTGAGTGCTGCATGAAGAAAATATCCTTTTTCTAGCTAAACAGCATAGCAGTATTTTATGTATTAAAAGCAATCTGTAATGATGTTGGAGGCATGCTTTACATAAATTTGCAGTAAACAGAAATGAAGATTTATTTGTAGAAAGCATATTTACATCGCAGTCATAAAAATACGCAGTACTGACAAAGAACTGTCATGAAAGACATAGTTACAGATACGAGAATTCATCCTGATGCTCTGCTTATTGACTCTTTTTATGTTAATGCTTTCTGTGTTGTTTTAAAGGGTTGCCTGCAAAACATATCCTTGTATGCCTAGCTCTCTTAGTTTTTAGAGCTCCATAGTAGGAAACTGTGGGGCCAGGTCCTCTGTTTTTAAGAAAAGGAGAAAATATGTAGGTTTTTATTTCTGCCACTTTTCTATCTTAGGATAAATATTTATGTAAAATCAAAATAATGATCTGATCCTGTCTGGTGAAATTTTAGTGTCATGATAAACTGCTTTGAAATTTGATTATATTTGAATCATGTTTGCACTTCTGAGAATTATGTTTGCACTCCTATTACGATTTTATTATACAGGTCCTCATCTGTGGGCTATATGTCTCAGTTCCAAGAAGACTCAAATGGGTTTGTGGACAGGTTTAAATCACTGTCACTGCTTCTATCAACTAGATATTTATT
This sequence comes from Oxyura jamaicensis, assembly GCF_011077185.1. NCBI lineage: Eukaryota > Metazoa > Chordata > Aves > Anseriformes > Anatidae > Oxyura > Oxyura jamaicensis. The sequence continues at coordinate 103,890,328 of NC_048895.1, forward strand.
ATTAGTCTTTTCTGATTAGGAACCACATTTTCACATTTTCATAATCTCCATGCTTTCCCAGTTCCTCTATGAATTTAAGATTAAATTTGTAAAGTAATACCTCATACACAAAGTGGTCAAACAGTACACAAAGAATGGTGGATTCATAGTTATTACTGGTGCAATAATTGGGGATGTTACGTGTAATAATTATAAAATTATTTTCAGACATAAGAAGGATTGTGAAGCTAATGAAAAATTCCAAAGATCATTTCATTCTCATTAGTCAGCTGTTTTAATTATTTTCACCCCAGAGGTAATGAAATGGTTGATTTATGATGTAAGTGCATTTGTTTTTAAAGAAAACATTTGTGACTTGCTTGACTGCAATGTGACTCTGGTTAAGTGAGTGAGCCAGATCTCAGTGGTGTTTTGTACAGATGGAACTATAAATGGTTTGTGCCCTAACCGTTCAAAACCCATGCATGACTATGCTGTGGAGATATGCGCAGACACATAGATGTCGATTTTGCTCAGTCTTTCCTGCCATCCCTGAAAAAGTCACTTGTCACTCCCTTTAGAGGAAGAAATCCATCTTGTCACTTGCCAGTTCAGACTTTAATAAGTAGTTTTCAGTTTTAGCATTTTATTCAGCTGAAAATCTTTTATCTTGTTTGCTATACACTTCTTTGTCCCCCCTTGTTCTCCTGTTCTTCCACATTTTTTGTCATTTGTCATCTTTTGTGTAAAGAAGAGCACGGTGTTCAAACCAGTCATAATTATGTCTCTGCTGCTCTGAAGGTCCATGAGACAAAAAGGCCTTAAAAAGAAAAGAGTCATTTGACCTGGTATCCAGCTCCCCAAACAAGATACTAGCATTTTACATGTTTACAGCACAGCATTGTACTTTATCTCCTGCTTTGAAGTGCACCTGATTCTGGCAGGAAAAGCAGGAGGGGAATGTCACTGTAGTTGGTACTCTGCCTCACAGTCGGGTCCCCATTTAGAAGGGGATTTAGACTGAGTGTTCCCTAGGCAGCAGCAATACTCCAATCCCATGACCCAGCATGGTGGGGTTATTGTAGAATCATCAAGGTTGGAAAAGACCTCCAACATCATCTGGTCCAACTATCACCCTACTACCCATTTCACCCACTAAACCGTGTCCCTAAGCAGCCTTTCCTTAAACACCCCCAGGGACGGTGACTCCACCACCTCCCTGGGCAACCCTTTCCAATGCCTAACCACTCTTTCTGAGAAGAAATGTCTCCTCATTTCCAACCTGAATCTCCCCTGGCGCAACTTGAGGCTGTTCCCTCTAGTTCTGTTGCTAGTTATCTGTGAGAAGAGGCCGACCCCCAGCTCCCCACAGCTTCCTTTCAAGAAGCTGCAGAGAGCAATAAGGTCTCCCCTGAGCATCCTCTTCTCCAGACCAAACAACCCCAGTTCCCTCACCCGCTCCTCATAGGACTTGTGCTCCAGGCCCTTCACCAACTTCGTAGCCCCTCTCTGGACACACTCCAGGGCCTTGATGTCCTTCTTGTAGTGAGGGGCCCAAAACTGAACATGATACTCGAGGTGCGGCCTCACCAGAGCTGAGTACAGGGGGACGATCACCTCCCTGGTCCTGCTGGCTGCACTGTTCCTAATACAAGCCAGGATGCCATTGGCCTTCTTGGCCACCTGGTCACACTGCCAGCTCATGTTCAGGCGAGCATCGACCAACACCCTTAGATCCTTTTCCTCTGTACAGCTTTTGAGCCACTCTGCCCCAAGCCTGTAGCACTGCATGGGGTTGTTGTGACCGAAGTGCAGGACCCAGTTATGACATATTGACCAGGCCTACTCATATGAGAAGGTGGCTGAGCAAAAAGGGATGTACTGTGCACATTCTGTACTTAGAAGAGCATACAGAGACCTGCAAAATTCCCCTTGAATTCTGTGAAGGAAATCTGGGTGCAGAATCAGAGAAATGGTATTTGGAAAGCCCTGGTCTTCCACCAATACTGCAATCCATTCTCCAGGGGCAAGTAGACATTTGCAATGTGAAATGAGGATGTGGCTCCACAAGGAGAAGCTGCTACAGTTGTGATATTGTTGCTGTGTTATTGTGGAGTTTATTGCCTCATATAATCTAAGTATATTAGAATGTGTTTTATCCTGCCATTTAAAACTTTGTTTAAAAAGTTGATTTTATGAATAAATTGAAAATTTTTATTGGTCTAACCATGGTTGTCTAGGTCTTGTTCAGATTGAAAGAAGAAGTGGGAAGTATCCATCTGGTAGTAAAGTCAGTCTCAGTATGTTGGGCACAAGGCATAAACTCAAGAAAGATTTCATTGTGTAGCTTGGTAAATCTTCTGTTTTAATTCTTACCACCGAGGTAAGAATTAAATGTACTGTTGCTCCTGGCCATACAAGATGGCAGTGTGCAGTTCCTGACAGCTTTGGACAGCCGAGTACTGATAATGTACAGAACTACTGGTTAGATCCTTTTGTCTTACTGAGTTTGGTACCAGGCCTCAGAATTCATCAATAAATACTGGGTGTTGTTCAGTAGGTTCAAATTCCTAGACATTCCTGTGATGTCAGGAGCATTTGACGACAAGCAGACTCTTTGAAAGTCCATTTATTTTTATGTATCGTGTGTGGGAGAGGCACTGTCCCTTATGCTTCCTCACTTATGGAACTCTTTAAAGGAAACAGGATAGAAGGATACAGGAAAGAAGCTATGCAGTAAATAGTTTGTCTTGTTTTCTTGATTTTGAGAAGTTTGTTCTCAAAAACACTGTTTTCTGTTTGTTTGTTTCTTTATGAACAGAACTTGTCCTGTAAAGTTACGGTATCTTGACCACCTGTGAACAGTCAGCTGTAAATTTCATTGTATTATAACTTAGAAAAAGCAGCCAGCCTTTTTCTCCCCGCCTAAAATAGCAATAAAATCAACAAAACCATGAAGAAATTAGAACAACTTCAATATTTGGAGTATCTTCCATTTGCCTGCTCTAGCCCCCAAATGAATGTTAGTACTGACATTGCCAGTAAAGTTCACAGGGCCTGGGTTGAATTTGACTGTTTCTTTTACAACCTGTACATGCGTAAACCGGAGCTCACAGTATAAACAGCCAAGGTGTGGCATGGATGTGTGTGTAAGTTACCATCGTTAAGCTGCATGCTCAATGAGCTGCTCAGCCACAGTTACCCATAACTACAACATTTGTCTGGAGGCTTTAATAGAGAAGTAGTGTTGCTTTTCACCAAGGATTTACCATAGACAACTAAACAATATGGATAACACATTTATTACTTTCTTAGTCCCACATGGTTTTCTAATGCTATTTCAGTAGACCTTGTAGCCTGTGCGTATTGTGATGCCACATCCTGGTTTGTGTATGATGTGCTCCCAGTTCCATGCCAAAAAATGTAGCTCTGCTGAAAGCTGCAGTACAGCTTTCATAATAATTAAATTGGCTAGGGAAAGAGCATACACAAATAGTTATGTCAGGGCCAAAGATGCACAATAGAGGCCCAAAGACACTTTGGCCAAACATCAAATGGTGTGAACATGGTCCTTCCAGTGACTAGACCTGAGCAGTGTAGACACAAGTGGTTCTGCATCCCTCGACTTAAAGGACAGGCATCTCTTCCTAGGCCAGGGCTTTTAGCAGTAGACGTAAGATCACACTGACAAGCCAATCTGGATGGGAAGTCATGCAGTGTAGGATGGCAACAAGAAAGCAGAACATTGTGGGTCACTGTATCCCCATTTTGAATTAGCTATACGGCTTCACATAGCCTTTTCACTGCTAGATTGCATTGCTTTGCATGTAATTTGGTTTACTTGGCAATGTGTTCACTTTCTAAAGAAAAAAGGCTATCTTGAATTTAAGCTAAGTCTTACTACATGTTACAGCAATCCATTTAAGTTTTTCTAAGTGAGGCCTTCATCTCCATGTAAGGTTTTGTTGTTGTTTTCACTCTGTGTTTCTGTGGATCCAGGATGAAATACATTTTTCTTTTTAAAGCAACTCTTTGAATATATCCAGTTAGAAATTGCCTACACAGTTGTGTTTGTTGGTTTATGTGATAAAAGTCTGGCAACTCATAACAACACTGACATAATGGAGAAAGATTACTGGCAAGTATACCAAGTAGCAGTATTGGAAAGGAAAAATCTATGTAATCTTATATTTTCCACCTACAACAGAATAAAGTGTAACTGCAGCCATAAAATTTGCTACCCCAAAATTCATGGCCATGTATAAAATCATGCACATGAAAATCTAATGCGTTTTATGAAGGCTTTATTCACACATCCTCTTCCAACTGCAACTGTGCTGGTTAAAAAGGTTACTGCCCCCAGTACCTCATTATGGCACTTCTGTCAGAGGTTATCACAGTTGACTCTGCCAGCTGAGCTGCTCATGTGCACAATTCCTAATCTGTTTCTCTTAAAATGAATGGGGGTGCTGAAGATCTATGATCTTAACAGTTGCATTTTTTTTTTTTTGACTAAAGAGGGCCAGGGCTTGCTCACAGGAGTGACTGTGTGGGTGAAGCTGGCAGGACAATTATTTCCACCAGAGCAGTAATGAGTCTCTATAAAAATTATTGTAATCTTTTCAGGGGACACTCCCAGATTTGTCCGTGGCCTTATGTGCATTGGATTTGTATCACTGAATGTTTAGTCTTTTCATGTTGCTATACAGATATAGCCTTAGGCTGGTATATAGCTTGTATGTTTGCATGTTGTTTGTTATCTATGGAAATATTTACAAACTTGTGCCTCAGTAGAGCTTTTTTTTTTTTTTTTTTTTTTTTTTTTTTTTTTTTTTTTTTTAGCTATCTCTTCTATATTCATGCTGGGTCTGCTCTAGGGGCTCTGTACTGATTCAAAGTCTTCCGTTCCATCTGAAGACATACAATTTATTCTAAAAAAAAATCAACTATTTATTTTAAAACAACTGAAAAATGCTCTGGTTTGGTTCAAAACTTATTGAAACCAATTGGTTCAATTCTAATAAGCTTTGCATGGCTACCATCAGAATTTTGTCTGTGCAGATTCTGAATTCTAAATTTATTTATTTAGTTAGTTTTTTAACCTTCTACTATTTGCTTGTATTTGCCTTCATTTTTATGGTAGTGACTTAATATAGAAGAGAGTTTCTAAAAGTGGCAAGATTCTTGATAATTCTAGTAGCACTCTTCCTTTTGTGAACTGAATTTTCTTGTTTTAGATAGCTAAATTTAAGCAAGTAAACGGTTGAGTTGAGTAGATCGTATTAGGTGATTTAGAACTGGCTTTAAAACAAGCATTGTGAATCCAAGCATTTGCATTATAAATTATGTATTACTTTATTTTAAAATGTTGACGTGTGCTTTGTGTGTTGTGTTATTGCTGATAATATCATTGACTTAAAAATTGAGAGAAATATGTCAGTGGAGGAAAAAAAAATATCAATGTCAGTTTGGAAAAAAAAAATCAATACAAACCAGATTACCATTTGGTCACAGATTTTTAAATTAAAGTATGTTTAGAATAATATAAATTGTGAAATCCATCAAATTTTGTCCCATTCCTGCCAATGTAACTTCATGTCAGGATGACATTTTAAGAATGTGTTGCAAAGATGATTGTCAGATTACAAAAGTGCCTAGAATATATATGTATTGATCATCAATAAGCTATTTTTTTAAAGTTATTACTTACATGTGTGATTTTATGTACCTATATAGAGTGGACAGCAGGACTTCCCATAGTAATCAGGGGGAAAGGGGTGCTTCTTGAGGTGTTTTCCTGGCTGAGCTTGTGCAGAAAATGCTTAAATGCTGCAGGGAATGTATTGTGTTGTTAGGATTTTAGGGGACTCCCAGTGTCTTGTCTATATACTGAGCACTTTTATTTGAGTATTTTGTTCAATTTTAGTTCCTCAGAAAGAGGAAAAATTCAATGGCTTTATTAAAAGTACTGAAGATCATCTCAGATTGTTTTGTGGAAAAATTTTCTCAAAAAATTTTGGAAGGCATTGGGAAAATGATAAGTTTATCAATCACACCATTTAGGGAGGAAAATATTTTGAAAGCCATTAAAATGTTATATTTTCTGTAAATATAGACAAAAAATAGAAATCAATATCAATCCCTAAGGTATGCACATAATTTAAAATGTGTGCATTTATTGAGTGAAGTTACGTTAGCAAGCTCATATATCTGTCTGTTAAAAGTGGACTTCAGTATAATAGTAAGTAGGCAGAAATACTGTGGGTGTGAGTGCACAGTGAGGTGTCATCAAAAAACTTTAGACAGAATGGTTTATGAAATAAAGTAGGTGTTTGAGAGTGGTTTCCAAACGAGAAAATTGAAGCAATTTTTTCTTGTTGGGATTTCAATTCCCCGTGTTTGTAAAATCTTCTTAGGGTCCTCACTGGTACATTAGGACACAAAGCAATTATGGAAAGCAAAAGAAATCCTGAGTTTCTTGGCTAAATTTTGAAAGATTTTTTGACATGGCTGACCATCCTTCAAATAAGATCTTTGTGTCAGGGTGCAGAGGTCAGGGTATAGAAGCCTTGGGATATCAAAAGGTGGTGAGAAGAATGGCTGGGATTTCCAGCAGCCTAAGAGTGCTCTTTTGTCTCTGGTGGTCAGTTGTCGAGGATGATGCCTGTGGACATCAAAGAAATGTCTAAACAGTGTTATCTAGGCCTGTCCTTTGCCCCCTGCCATGTAATGGGCCTCTTTTCAGGAAAACATTGGGAAAGCTGAGAAAGCGAGTTGTCCTATGCTACTGCTCTTAATTCAGCAAGAAAGCAGATCAATAACATTTGCAGCAACCAGTAAAACAATCTGTTAGTTTTAAAAAGTGCAGATTAGTCAAGCCTATAAATTATATATTGCACATCCAAGATTTGATTTTAATGTGTGCTTTTTTTTTTTTTTTTTTTTTTTTCCATGCTCAACATTCTGTGAGACCTTTAAGAATTCAATTTCTGCTTGCTTTGACATATTATGGAGAACTGTTCTGAGAAAACAGACAAACAAAAATAGTCATTAATGAACTGATATTTTGTACAATATGTGCTTAAAAATTGACTTTGATGCCTCAAAGAGTGATGCCATCATTTTCAAGAAGGATGTGCTTTCCTCATCAATGAATGAAAGTTACAGTACCGAAGCAAAGGCTGTACCTAATATTTTTCATCTCCTGCATTGCCTGCTATTGAAGGAATAACAGCTGCTTGCTGTTCATTTGTGCTCAATGCAATACAAAAATATATTCTGGAAATGTTATGAGGAAAGAAAAAAGGTCTGTTATGAATATTTTCTATTTTGCCCAGGTGCAAAAGCAAAACACATTACTCTTTGTTCTTTTTTACATTTCTTTTTAAGGGTTGGAACTCTTTAAAACCCTACTTTTGCAAAGATATCCTGGCTACTGCAGGGTTTAATGGTGAAAAAACGGGGGCCTGAGCTATGTGGGAGCTCATTGGACTGAAGTAGGTGGCAACAGGGAAGAAGTCAGACTAGAAATAGACCATTTTTTCTAATTCCTGTAAATCTAACTCTGGCTTTTTGTTGATTCAAAAGAAACGATAGTGCCTATGTCATCATGCAATGCTACTGTCATTCCTGAACTTAGTAGAACTATGTAAAAAGCAAAGTCTTTCCAGGTTTGAGGGCTAACACAGTAGAATTTCTGGTTATGAATCAGTATCTAGGCATGTTTAATAAAAACAGCTTTAAGGATCCATTGCTGCCCACATTTTGCTAATAGTATATTATTAATTAGAATATACTTTAAATCTTTACTAATAAATTAGGCCACGGCAATATACAGAATTACATTATTGTCTTAAGAAGACTACATGATCTCAATATCAGGAACTCAAGCCAAATGGTAATGTAGATATTAAAAATGAAACAAAGGTGTGATTGAATCAATGACACTTTCTTAAAAAAAGAGAAAATTGGAGCTGGGATTTTGTCAGCAAATAGTTTTGTAACATCTTTAAATATAGCTAAAAGTGTAAAAGCAACATATTTTCAAAAGTCTGAAATTAAACTGGTTATTGTGAATGTGTTTCTGTACCATATTTCATTCTAATGTAAATTAGGTTTACAGACAAAACTTTGATAAAAATGTATGAGTTAACTTTAACTAGAATAACGTATAATGTCACTGTTGCAGGTTAGAGAGCTAAACTTGAAAGAATGGTAAGTAACAGATGTACTGAGATAATCATTATGTATTTGGACAGGTACTGCACTTGAAAACTGATATTTTGGGCTGCTAGATGATTCACCAATACTTACTTTCCCATATCCTCATCTATTAAGGAAGGTGAAGGGCTAGATATTTTGCTAGCATCCCTAAGTGATTGCAGGGAGGCTAGATGATTGTATTCATCCACATCACTACAGTGAGAGTTCGAAGTCCTTCTCACTTCCAGAATATGGATCTTGAACTTTGATACTACAGTCTCTAGATAATATATTTTATAATTTAATATATACTATAATATTACTTTTAGGAAAACATGGAAACAAACCTTTGCATCTTCTATACCATTTTATCATTTTTCTTACTACACCGGCACTATATTTTCTGATCAGAGTTGTATCCTGATTTTGCAAATATCTGTCCCTAACTTTATTGAAGAGAATAGTTCAAATAAGTGGAGAAGGACAAAATCAACACAAAAATGGGAGTGTCTGCAGAAGTGAAATCTTGATTCTATAGTTAAATTGTGATCCTATGGCAAAATGGGTGAATTAAAGTTGTCATCAAAAGTGATTCATGTCTTCAAGCATCATATTTCTGCAGTGGTTTAGCTAATAGATTTAGCTAATGAATAGGTCACTGTTTCCTAGCATAAGGCACATTCAGTTATGTCATGAATGCATAATTTATAAGTAAGGATAAGAAAGTCAAAGAAAAAAGAGAAAAATGAAATTTCTCTCTTAAGGAGAGAAGTCAGACCATCTTTGATGTTTGCAGAATTGCCTCTTTAATTATTTGTACTGGGCACTCATTCAGAACTTTCTGCTATGCAAATTTATGAACATTCCCTCCAGACCACTATTCAAAAAAGTATAAAAATAAGTAAATGAATATATACAAGAAGCGGAAATTGTTTTGTGAGAATCATCCTGCTTAAAAGTTTCTCCTTAGACTGGAAACTTTAAAAATTAAGTTTGTTTTTACATTTTGTTTTTGCCAGTTGCTGGCAGGGGAGATGAAGCTCACTCTGTGTTGCAATGCAATGACAACTCCTTTCTCAAGTCAGGCTTAAAAAAGAGGGGTCCAGTGGGGAGGACTTTGTAAGACACTTGTGTTGAAGGAGCAGGACAGAGCCCTGCTGAAGCCTGTAAGAAAGACTGTATGCCCTCACTTCCTTACTCTTCTGTGAAAAGAAATGCACCCATCAGGGGACCAGTCTGCTGTCATCCCCATAGGCATGTATTGCATGAGTCTGGCCTGGCTGCACAATTTGTCCCCATTACACAACCTAACACATATACACACATCCATTACAGCATCTGTCTTCTGCTGGGGAGCAGTTTTATTTTGGTCATATGATGGCTGAATTTTCAGTGTCTAAAGGCTGATGGGTAAAGGGTCATTAGGGAGCTGGTTGACAGAGTAATTCATATAGCCTGTGAGACCCTTGCTACTGGGTTCCCTGGACAACAGACTGGAACAGAGCAGTCATGCTGGCGGAATGGGTCTAGCCATTTGCCGTGAGGTTGGTTGCTACCGCTGAAGTTTAGACAAAAAACTGCCTTGTGGTATGTATGTGTAGTACACTGTCTGTGGTGAAGCTCTAATCTGAGGTTGTCTTGAGATACTTTGTTTCAGCAAATAGTAGAATAAATAGCTACCAGTAAAATAATAAATATTTAAATTTGTGAGGATAAGATTTGTGATCCATTTTTTAGGATTATCACAAGCCTTGTTTTAAGGAATCTGAAACCAGTGATTTCACTTAGATTTTGTTGGGAAACTTCCAAAAAAATCAGCTAGCATTGTACAGTTAGTTCTTAATGATACAGCATAATGACTGGACAGAATAACAGAGATGAAGTAAAGACAGTTAACATATGCAAATGAATAATATTATGTTAAGAATATTGATGTATAGAAAGAATATGTGAAACTGTGAGGAGAATGGGAATAGCTTTAAGAAACACATTGCTGAGTGGTCTGAGTGGCATGCCATGCTCCAAGGTGCTATGCGTAACTAAAGGCAAGACTTAAACTACAGGTTGGACAATCCACACACAGAAAATCAGGAGATGATGTACAAAACTTACCACTTTAAAAAAGGCAGATACTCAACTTGCTGATAAGTAAATGTATTTATTTAGTCTATTTAGTTAAATGTAAACAGAATGACGTCTCCTCTCATGGTTGCATGAGTATATGTACAGCCACTATGCAACCAGTATAGTGCCTCTGGGTCTGCAACAGTCGTAAAATGCAGCTATCTTAATTTTTCATAGCAGTGATAATTGTAAAGCCTCATCATGTGTAAATGTCAGTAGTTGTTCCATTGCTGAATATTTCAGTTCTTGGAAAGGAAAAGTAGGTGGAAGTGGAGTATGTATATCATTTTTGGGAAGGGCATTTAGGGAGAACAGGTTTAAAATGATAGTGAGTAGAAAGTTAATTGGAGAAAGTAGAATGAAGAAAGGAAAACTGTGACTAGGATGCACATGGACTTGAAGACAGCGTCTAAAGTGCTAAATAAAGCAGTGCACATGGTGAGTTTGAACACTGGATCTGGAGTGATTCCGTGGTTTTGGCCAGGGTTTTGTGGTTAGAAGTCTTCTGGACAGTGCCTGGGCACACTGGGACTGTTCCCAGCAGGCAGGAGGGACAAGACCAGCCTGGCCTCACATACTGTGCCAGCAGGCTATTCCCACTAAAACAGTTCCACAGCCCTCCAGTTTCATGTTGTGAAAGCATCACGATGATGAGTTGCAACACCATGTTGGCATTAATTAAAACTATCATCTCAAACCACATTCAAAGCCATCTCAGAGCCATAGGGCACTATGTGCATCCCAGAAATGTAGTGTGGGCATACCACAGAATGACCTGTGACCTTGTTTTCTTCTGCAGTATAGACATTGCAAAGTAACCACATTCCCTGTTTGGATGCAGCTGGCAAGTAGGTGGGCTTGCTGTGAAACTGATTCCTCTCACCCAAGTGGGAGTGCCTGCCATACAGAGCAGTGTTACCGATGAGCTTCGTCTGTATGGGTCTTCCAATAAGCTCATCTCTATAGACTTTACCACTAAGGACTGTAGCATGTGACAGATCAGAAGTGACTAATAGCAATAACTAAAATTTATATAACCACATAAGGGGTGTGTTTTGTCTTTGTCTTTTGTGCAAAAATCTTATGAGGTTATGAAACTAGAGCGATGAATGTCAGCTGATAAAGCAAATGACTGTGTAAACAAGTGTCTTATTATTGACTGATAGCCTCGGCCCCAGGACATGTTAGAGTGTGCGTGTTGGTATGTGTGTATGCACAGGTAGTACCAACCCACCTGATTCACTTTTATCCATTGGAGGCATACAGTTATTGCTTTTAAAGAGCTTCTTAGTGGCATACTGGGACACTGTTGTCTGAAACACTTAAGCAAGTGATAGGCAGATTTTTTTTCAAAGGGTGAAAAGTGTCAAAATTTCTTATAAAGTAAAAATCTATTCAATAAGAAAAAAATGTATAAAGCTCTAGTTCAGTAAAGAATATGCACCTTAATGGGATGAGGCTATACATGCAGTATATAGACTGTTAATTGAATGGATAAGGAAAAAAACAGTAAAATACTATTTCTAAAGTCTATAATGCATGGATTTAGCAGCACTGGTAGAAGTTAGCAGTCACAGAATCACAGAATAGTTTGGGTTGGGAAGGACCTTAAAGATCATATAATTTAACCCCCAGTCGTAATGTTACAAGGAAAGGAAAGACTTTCATAACATAAATAAGTTTTTGAACTTGCTGACAAATTATGCTAAGTCAAAAGCATGAGAATCAGACACATTAATGGAAGAAACATCTGTGAATATGAATTAACCATCAGGATGTGGCTATAACCTCCATTTCAGGTAAGGTGATTGTCAAAACTGGGAGACTCTGTGGGTGAAGGGGCATGCTATACAGAGTTTCCTTCTTAAGCTCCTTCCAGAAAGCTACCTGAGGCCACAGCTGGAAGTAGGATGGTGAGCTTGATGGACCATTTATCTGATAAAACTGTGGTGTTCCTGTGCTCAACATTTTAGGTTAGCAGCAGAATGCTAGTAGGGTTAGGTCTGCAGTTGTGTAAACCAGTTATTCCTTCCTTTTCTTCTTCATAGCATTTGTCACAGGAGAAAAAGAAGAAAGGTAGTATTTCTGTCTGAAAGTGACCTGGGCCCTTTGCAGGCTTGACTCATGCTCTTCTTTAGCCAGAGATCATATTCCTCAGTCTTAGACAGCTTGTAGGTGATCAACAATTATAACAGTTATTCCTCAGTACTTATGGAGAGGTTTCCCCACAGAAGATAAATTCTTCAGAATGCTTTATGTGTGGTTCATCCCATAGTCCATCATAGAGCTATTGTTCGGGTACATTTAATATTATGTTTTCTTTATTCTTCAAAAGTTATGCTTTATTGTGGTGCTATTTCCTGAAAGTGATGTAATAGCATGTACAAAATAGACAGTACTTTGGGCAAGGCATTTTCAAGCAAATTTTTCACTACATTTCAGTAAGTAGAACTATCCTTATTTTACAGTGAGACGTTATATGTAGGATTAGAAGACAAAAGCTGAGATCATAACATTTATGCATTAGGATGCGTTATAACAAGCTAGGATAATCTTAAGCCTCCCAGAATCAGACATACTGAACAAAGACATGGGAACAATGTGCCCTGTGGTGGGCAGGAAAAGCAACCTGCTCAAAATCAAATTAAAATGTGATTTTCAAAGTTTGAATTAGAAGTCTAAACTTCTTGACTTCTAATCTTGTGCTATGATTTCTGAATGCATCTTCCTCCTCCTTTCAAATTATACTATAATGCTAAGCTATATTTTTCTGAAAGAGCTTTTATCAAATGTCTAGGAAAAAGACTGGCCTTTGTAAGAAATTTTTACTGCTATTGGACATGTGTGTGTGTAAAGTATCCTTGGTGCATAATTACAGGGAAATGGAAGCTGGCAGAAGTGAGAAGCAAAGAATTCTGCACTTACACAAATTACAGGATAAATGGATGCTTGCAGATATGAAGAGTAAGCCCTTAAAGGCAAGAATTTTGCTGTTACATAAAAGCTTGTTCCTAACAAGTCAATTGGTACAATATGTCCAGTTGTGGTGTTTCAGAAATACCATTTTGTACTGTTCATGCTGTCTGTTAAGAATGCTATTCCATTCTTTCATCTAGTCACATTAACTCTGTTCTTTTAAATCTTTCTTGATCATGAGAGACTGTTCTCTGCTACAGGGACAAAGTGCATTGGGTAATATTAAAATGTGAGACCAATATCCAGTTTATTTAAAAAATATGAAGATCTATAAATTAACTGAAGTAATGGGGCTAAAATAATATGCATGAGATAGTGTCTTGAATTTTATACTGGAAGATACAGTAAGCTATCTGTCCTTTATGCACTGTTGATGTGTCAGTCATGATTTTGTTAGACTTCTAGCAAAGGTGCCTGTCACCTTTTTTTTCTGTGCTGAAGAATCTCAGCCAACTAGATAGTCCTGAAGCCTGTTAACTCCTTTGGTTTTCACTCTTGTCTTTCCTGGAACCTTTTCAAGTTCTACAATGTTCTTTTTGACAAAGTGGACCCAAAGTGCACACAGTGCAAGCCAGTGCAAGAAGATTATCCGGTGTCATAACCAAACATTTTCTGTTTCGGTCTCAGCATTTTTCCTCTAAATTCTAAAAATCTGATTTGTGCTTTTGTATTTGCTATTGAAAACAAACAAACAAAAATATCAAATTTAACGTTAGAATTTACTAATAAGGTCACTTAATATACTACGGAGGTTGCTTTTCTCAACCAAGGTATTGATGTTCCAGGTCATTTCTTACTACAGGAGTAATAATTTCAGTTACAAATAAATAATTCTTGAAAGCAATTTTCTTTGGTGACTATAATTACAAATTTAAATACTGTAATCATTAGGATTATACAATGGACATTGAGGGAGAGAGAAAGTATGTAATTATCATTATGTAGTAAATAACTGGCATTGTGCTATCTTGAGATTTTTATGGTAGAAAATAATTATGACTTGCAATTCGTACTGCTTTTGGTATAGATCTATTTTTCTGGGTTGCCTTTCCTATTAATACTTTTGGTATTTGTGTTGTATAACTTGCAATAATGATTTCCTTTCTAACCAGAATAAGACAAAATGTCAAATAAGGCATAATGTCATAATGACAGTGTTATTTGTCTTCAGCTACAGCTTCTTTTCTGTATTATGAAGTTAAAAAAATAGTAAGGATTTTAACATTGCTTTCAACAAAATGTCAGAAATCATGCATCTGTCAAATTCAGTTCTAATTTTTTGAAGAATTCATTATCATCATGGCAGATGACTTCAGAACTGTTTTTTGAAAAAGTCTGAGGATGAAAGAGCAAACATTATACTTAATCATGTCATTTTTATAATAAATAGTTGTGTTCTTTTTTTCTTTTTACCTTTGATTTGATTTTATTTTATTTTCAGAAGTCAACAGCATAATATATACTTGTTATGCTATTTCAACACCAAATTTTGGATGTGCAGAATGTTAAGCTAGAATAGATTTTGTAGGACCATTGTCTTTACAGGTCGTCAATCAGTATTTTGCTAAAAGCTATGTTTTGAAGCCTTTGGAAACTGCACTGAAACATAAAGTATTTTCACAGTGTTCATATTATGCGTACAACTGATAATTTTTACGTACTCAGTTGAAAAGTACATTGATGTTAATATGTGAGAAAATTATGCAAAGCTTATTCCTTCATATTTTTTGCTCATTGATAGACCTTGTCAATTGTTTAAATGGCTGAGGTTTGAATTAGGTATAATAAAACCTACAGTAATGTTGAATTGATTCTCAGGAAGAGAATATCAGAAAAATCTGAAGTTTGCGAAACAGTGTCCATTACTTGTCTGATTTTAATTTTTAGACAATGAAAAAACATCTCGATTCTCAGTCTGCTAATACCGTTTTATGCTATTTGCAAACACCAGACCTGTTCTATTAAAAAAAAAAAAGAAAAAAAAGAAAAATCCCTCTATACAAGCAGTTGTGCTGTCAGCTACAGAATTTTAATAAGCATTGATGTAGGTTCTCTAAAATGGTTTCATCCAACATGAAATTTAAAGTAAATATGGAATCCTTTATACTTGTCTTCTAGTTCTTTCATTTTTACCAAACAGTTATGTAAAACTGATGATTTTTGTGTCATGTACTGTTGTCCTGTCTCTAGGGAGAGGGAAGAAAATATTTCAGCAGGGCTGGAGATGGCATGCATTTTTATTTATTTATTTATTTATTTATTTAGCACCAACAGGTGGGACTCCACCTGCTAGAATTTACTCTGCAAAAGAGTTCTGAGTAAATAATTTTCTTAATCTTTCTGAACTCACATGTTGGGATATTTGCATTTGGACTTCATTCTGTTGGGTGCTATTCTACTGTCCATTTCCAGGCATTACCAAAGACAGCTAGCGTTGGGATTGTTCATAAGGAGGTCATGAATGTAGAGAGGGTCAGCATTTCTACTGTCTGATGTATATCCTGTTTTTTATGTTAGAACTTGCTCCATAACCTTCCAGGTGCAAATGGAAGCCAATTTAGCTACTTACCAACCTTTCTTAGATGAAAACAAGGGTTTGTTTCTTAGTTGCTTAACATTTACATTTTTATCAGAGTCTTAGAGTAATTTTCAAAGGAGTAGTGCTCAAGGAGTCTATTGTTATTTTTCCTGTCTGCTTGGGTGTCTGAAACCTACAGTGAGCTCATGATTGTAGTATTTCAGCATCTTTGAATTTAAGGCATACTCATTTTTCTTCCACAGGTAACTCCTCATTAGACAATATAAAATGGAGCCTTGAGTATCTGGGTGAAATTAATATGGAGACTGCAGTGCTGACAAATACAGTGTAGTATCAACTAGAATACTTATGTATTGACACTCAGTTCAGCAGGACCTAGCTGTATAACACCCAGTAGAAGAGTACACCTGGATGTACACCATGGTCTGGCTGGGTTTACATGGCATGTACATAAGGTAATAGGTTGTATGGGACCTAAGCTGGCTTTGCTTGGAGTCACGTTGAGGGCCACTGGCATAGGCAACATCCAAAGCAGATAAGATTTGCATGGATATTTGAGAGTTGCTAATTTTTTAGACATTGTGTTTTGTATTGTTTCAACATTACATTGTTCCAGTACTGTTAATATTTACAGATATAGTTTTCAGCATAACAAAATGCAGGATAGATTCATCTGTTTGCTAGGGGAACCATGGTGACTGATAACTATGAGAGCTTCAAAACCAAATGACTAAGATGCTACCTATGTAACTAACCAAATGAATTATAGAGGAGAACCTCTTCTTAAATTTCTATAACACTTTTAGAAAGTCTGATATGATGGTGAATTTTCGTTGGAACATACAATGTATTAATGAATGAAAATCAATGGAAGTTCCTGTTAAGATCTTAGATCATTCATAAAACATTTAAAAATCATCAGTTTTGACACAAAATGTTTGACACAGCTGTTGATTTCACTGGGTTTTGGTCTCTCCCGTTATTGTAGATCAGTTAAAAAACTCCAGAGGAAGAAGGCAGGAGAAGAAAAAGCTGTATGCTTTATTTTTCCTCAGCTATGGCTTACAACAATTTAGAAGCTGCAGGCAACTTCTGGTACCATTTACCTTAATAAGGAAAAAAACACTTTCTATCAGAAAATATATTTCACAGGTTGTTTCTACATGGACCTGTCTTTGGGTATTCCAAATGCTGAAAGATTAACTTCTCCGCACCCTCCAAAGGTCACACATCTAATAGGAGTTTAAAATAAATAGTTAAATATTTATTAAGAGGCAAGAACAAATGATGATCCTGTACAAAGAGGTATTGCAGGAGAACTACATTCAAATCTGAGCTTTGCCACTGTTCTTATGCAACTTTGAAATATTTGAACTCTGTCTCTTAAAAGTATTTAGATAAAATTACCTGTCATGGACTTCAATTGTAACTAGGCACTCAGATGCTCATGGGATCTATGCAAAGATCACTTCAGCCTTGTAATTTCCCACCAGGAAAATGGAGAAAGAGCTTATCTTTGCTTCCCTGCAGTTTTCCAAGCGTGTTATTAAGCATTGAGCTGTTTAGGAATTACAGTACATAGACCATGAAAGAAAAACTGGAGATTCTAGTACTTCTAAAAACTAAGAAGGAACAGTTTTCAGTGAGACTGAATTTTTAACTATTTTGAACATTATCAACTGATGCATCTAAAATGCACCAGTAAGCTCTTTTGTACCAGTTTTTAGTACAAGTGACCAGATGACAGAATTAAGAAAGGTATATATAAAACCAAGGTAAACAAAAGCGATTGAAACTCTAATGATTTCTAGTAATTAAAATAAGTTTTTCAGATAGCAAGTTGTGCTGTAATACTGTACATTTATTTTGATTAGAAACAGAGATCTGTATTTCTTTCTAAGTCATAAAGTATGAAAAAAGCCATCCCTTGGTATATGTACAGTCATACCTTCCTAATGTTAGGGTTGGGAACATACATAAATGGCAGATTGGGAAGTAGGTACAAAACGTGGAGATGAAAGTTAAAAATGCATAAGCATCGGTAATAATTTGTAATAGCTTGCAGGGGAACAGCACCATCACTGTCTTTGAATTTAAAGATAGGTGGTGAGTTGACACAAGTGAATCAAACTGCACACAGAGCACAAGTTTTGTGCGATCAATTTTGCCTTGCGTTCCCTACAGAATGTGATGTGCCTGTTCCCCAGCTGTAAGACGGTGCCACTTCTTGTCTCCTGACCCAATGTACTGTACAGAGCCCTGCATCACATGGCGTGGCGTGTCAAGTCTTACACACCGAGACTGAGGAAAGTTGAGAGTAGTCAAGAAGTGTTTTTCTGAGCACTTGGATGTTTCTCAGCCTGGAGGTTCTGAGGTTTTTTTTCCCCAGTATGACCAGATGAAGGAACACTCTTAAGGAAGCATTTTGAACAGTTAGACCTGCTAATAGCTACAGAAGCATCAGTCAGGCTGTAGCTTTTAAGTTTTTTAAAAAATGGTCTTTGAGCATTCATTTAAGATTTTTACACAGGTACAGCATGACTGAACAAGTGGCTTGCGCTTTTGTGCAGTGCATGAATCAGAACGAAATGTGAGTGAGATCTGACAGTAGCAACTGTTTCTTTTATCGTTGAGAGTGGAGAGGAAACGGTTGTGACATTCTGAAATGTTCTTGTTGTGCACTGAGAAAGCCAGGGCTTTTTTCTGGCTTAGGTTGTGCCAGTTGTAAAACAATGTGTCAGATTAATAATGTATCCTATTGAGAAGGGATGGGAGGTTTGGTGAGGCATGATTCATCCTCTGGTGCAGTAATTAAGTCTGTTGCTTGCCTTGAGGTCAGTGTGACCCTGCTTATTTTAATTTTTCAGTCCCGAAGTTCTGTGCAGTGGGTGTTTAAGAAGGAATTAGCAAGAGATAGAAATTTATTGGTTTCTGTAGTTTTTGGCAAGTGTGTGTTTCCTTTTATTATTTTCTTTTTCTCTTCTCATTCATTATTGAAGCACTTAGCTGTTTTATAAAACCTGACTGACCATTTATTTTACTCTTTAATAACATTTATTTTCTTAGAGATTTTTAAAAAAACATACACCATCATGGTTAGGACCCTTGTCAATTCAGTGATAGGAAGAACAAAAGTATTTATACGACTTTAAATACAAAGCAATATTTAATAAGTCTTTAGGTTCTTTTAATACATTTTTGTATGAAATATAAATCTATTCCAGATATCCTCTTACTTGCTAAGAAGCAGTTCATGACACTTGCTTCCTCAGTTTCCTTCACATTTGTAAGTATTTCACAATAGAAGTCCATAAAGTATTTTCCAGTTCTCCTTAAGACTCTCTCTTTTTTTTTTTTTTTTTTTTTTTTTTTTTTTTTTCTGTTTGTTTTGGTTTTAATCTCTACAAAAACCGAAGAGCAGTCTCTGCAAAAACTGATAAGTAATCTCTTGACATGCTTTTTCTGGCAATACTGTTGGGATAGCTCACAATGTTGAGTGTAACTGTTCTCTGTGCATTGGAAAAGTGATATTATCCCCAGGATGTACTCAAATAGTGGAAGGACATATAAGGGTTACAGGACAAACACCTACATAAATAAATTATTAAACAAACAAACAAATAAATAAAAGCAGGCAAAAAGACTTAGAAAACTTCATATGGAAATTCCCCAGCTGAAATGCTTAGAGCCCTGATCAGCTGCAGCAACCCCAGGTGAACCCATTCCACCTTTTAGGACAGACAACTGCCCAGGACGATACAGCCCGTGGGCCATGCTATGCAGTGGCTCTTACCCACATGGCTGATGATAGTGTTTTTCAGAATAGGCTGACTGCTTCTGCTGCCCCTTCACGTGACTTTTGTACCTCTGAGACAATTTTTACATGTGTGGTGAGAAGGGTGCCTCAGTTAAGATGGCCAAGAACAGACTGTTTGACACACCGAAGGGAAGGAATGGCATCCAGAGAGACCTTGGCAGATTTGAGAGGTGGGTCCTGCAAACCTCATGAAATTCAACAAGTGCAAAGTCCTGCACCTGGATCAGGGCAATCCTGGGTCTTGTATATAAGATCTTGTATACATAACCTCCATGCTTATCACCCATTCTTGGCATTCCTGCTCCGAGCACAAATCAAACACAATAGGCCATTCTGTGCTTTCTTGCCCTTCCTATTTCTCTTCTGCAACTTCTGCTCCATGCCTATACCCAAAGCAGACAGCTTCTTTCACATTCTGCATTCCACCTCTGAACATCAGGTTAATTTCTTTTCCTTCTACACCTACCCTCTATTGATATTCTTTGAGTAGTGTGGTGCTTCCAACCCTAAAGGAAAGCTAGAGATAGGCACTGAAATATCCTAGCCTTCATTCTCGACAGCACACTATGCAGCTTCCTAGAGAAATCTGGTTCATGAATGCACTACAGTTATGGAGCAAGAATGCATGGCTGGCATTAATCAAGTTATACCTGTTTAAAATGGGTGTTTTCTGGCTTGTGTTATTGTTGACCTGATTAAAAGTGATTCTTCCAAAAATCCCATGCATTCACGCACACGCACACACACACGTATTTCTTTCAGTGTTTGTTTTCCATTTGGATTCCTCTAAACTATATATGCCAACAAAGTCTTTTAAGTGTCATCTGGTGAGGTTAGTATGTCTAAGGTGCACAACTGTGCACTGCTAATAGGAAACCAGACGGTGATTTCTGTGTTCCCCATCTGAACGATTTTGAATCCTACTTGAAAAATTGACGTAACAGGTCTCCCATGCTTGGCACTGAGCATCCAGTTCTCTTGCATGTGACAGAATAATGTGCTGGTCTCTCTCCCAGAGTATTACTTACTGCTTCCTGTACAGTTTGTTTTTCACATCATTTCATACAGTGCTTGGATCTAGGCTTTAAGTATCGGGTATATAACTTCAATTTCCCAAATAATCAGTGAAAGCTTCCCATTATAGTTTAAAATTAATGTGAAAAATGTTTTGAATAAAAACACTAAATCACCTGAGTCTCCAAGTGATTCTTCATCATGCTTTAAAATTCAGATTTTTTTTCCCTCAGAAAAGTCTCTGAGGGTGAAGTTTTGCAATTTAATAATGTTATTTAAAGCATTTTCAATTGTCTCTGGAGAGAAAGCTTCTCCTCTCACCAGCATCCCTAACCATTTGTTTATTTTGCACTTATTAATGGCCGTATACTTCATGCATAGCTAGATGAGGTGTCTGTTCTATCTGAGCATAACTTCAAGAAAGTGACAAGTTTTTAAGCATATCAGCTCAGATCCATGCCACTGAACAACAACAGAAGGGGAAGTATATGGTTGAGAGTGGGAGATGTTCCTTTTCAGCTGTAACTGGAGTTCGGAGCAGCTTGATCCAGTCATGAAATTGCACCCTGAGAGTAAAGCTATATGCAAGCTGAAAAGAAAAAGAAATACTCCCTTCTTGTTGTTCGATGCATCAAACATGCAAAGGTTATACAGAACCTTAATTCCACTGAGCACCTAGGTAAGGGTCTAATTTTACTAATTTCATTGTTATTTAACTAAGTTTAAAATCAAGCACATACCTGAATGGTTCTTGGCCTAGAAGAGCCATAGAAAAAGAAAATTAAATTTTCAGAATTGCTTTCATATTTTGGAGGGATATGCTACAATTTGTGACATAAGGAAATGTTTAGTAAGTCCACTCAAAATACACTTTCTCAGCACATGTACTCTAGATGTGTATTTAAGAGATGTAACATTTGTTTAAATACAATAGCTGTTTCTTTGTGTATCCAGAAGTATATTGAACCTGATCTCTCAAATATTGTTTTATTTCGTATCCATTTATTCAGAAAATAGAGGCAGAGTATCAATATAAAGATAATGTTGATACATATGTAATCTCTGCTGTTAATTTTATCCTCTGATAGCAAAATGAAGTACCCATAATATACACCTATACATGCTTTCTTTAGTGGTTTTGTTATTAGAATAATGCAAAGGGCTCCCCTATTTCTTTAAAAAAAGCTACCCATAGTCCTTTCAAAACCTGCAACAAAACTGTTGACGTTAATAATGCTTCAGACTGACAGATTGATATGTGCCTGCCCAGGAGCACCATGACCCAGCACAGCACTTCTGTATTAACAAGACACAAAGTCAGGCCATTTATCGTTTAGTATAGCCAGCACACAAATTAGAGGACAGCTTGCCAGGTTATACTGTGGTCTCATTACTTTGTTTTTGCTGTAGCTGCAGAATAGATAGCTTTCAAACCTTCCTGTGTTCTACTGTGCCAGGAGAGTGTTCGTGTCATGGCGACCTGACTGAGTTGTTGAGTTGCGTACAGTGCTGACTCAGGAGCCTTAAGTGTCCTAACCAATTCTTCAAGCAGCAGCCTCATCTAAATCAAAAGGAGGAAAATGTCATAAAGATATAATCACTGGCAGTTGCTGCGGGTGTAAGATGTTCAGCAGATTTCAGAATTTGGAATTTTTGGAGTAACTTACTGGATGTAATTGAGGAGCACATGCTTTCATTACGGTACAGTATATTTTTTATCACATAGCTAGTATTGCCATGCTGAAAAATACTGTTACTGTTTAATGAAAACATTAACATAAGATAGATATGCTAATGTTAGATTCTCACACTGCCTTATATTGGTGACTGTTCAAATCCTGGTGTTGAGAGGAATTTTTAACAGATGATATATTTTAAGTACATGCATTTGTCTACATTTTGTGTCCCTCCTGCATAGTCAGTTATGTGCTGTCTTTGGGGTGAATGATTTCCCCTCGGGATAACTTTGATGTATTTTGAAACATACAGAAAATGCTAATTTTTACTTCCTTAAGATAGGCAATTTAGATCTCAAACTGCTAAGTTTACTTTCTTAAATTTATGAAATTGCATTGTAGTGGTTCTTTAAGTAAAAATGCTTATTTAAGTTTTTTGGGGGGGATTACATTTTTATGTTTATGAATTTTTCTTATTTAGTGTATTTTCAGCATGCTATACATGTGCAACTGATCTCCTGACTGGGTATACTTTGATGCTGAGTTTTATCTTCACTTATAACAAATTTACCAATAAATTTACCTAAAGAGGTATGCACTGTCTTTTATTATAACTCCAGAGATGGCGAAGAGTTTTTTGGACTGTTCCCATTGTATTTCTGTCCTCTTTTTGTTCATTTTGTAGCAAATATGATCCAGTCTTATCACAGTGTACTCTATCGGAAGAAATCGTAAAGAAATCATCTCTATTTCAGTCAATGAGGCCCTTCTCCGTGAAAGCAGTAAAGCTTCTAAACCTGTGCATGGATAACTATATATGCATGGAGAACTGTCAGAGACTGTCTGGCTATGGCTCTGCTGCTCTGAAAGAGACGGCTCCGAATTGTCTTTAAGCCATGCATCCTGCTCTGCTTGTGTGCATGTGGCTGCCCCATGGGCAGTTCCTGCACTGCTTCCACTAATGAGCCTAGAAAGTTAGGCTTATGTTAAGGAAAAATGAAAGCCTGGCTTTGAGGATGGCTCAAAAGCTAGCCTTTACAATCAGCGTAGGGTTACTCAGCATATTCGCGTTGGGTTCTGAAAAGATTCTCCAAAACAGTCTCTAGCCCCCATAACCTGAAGAGACAGTACTATACTCGATATGGAGATTTCCTAAGAGTTTTCTTTGGAAAACGTGCATTTTGAGATAAACTCTTTCTTTCTGATGCACCAGTCTGTTTCCTACCGCTTTGCTCTAAGATCTCACATGCTGCTACACTCAAAGGTACAGAGCACACATGTGAAACAATTCTTGAAGAGAGCTTTATCTCTGTCCTGGGTAACCTCGAGAAAGCATTTGCACTGACAGAGCTGGGAAAGGGAATGACCTAGACCTGTACAACTTAGGAAACATTTTTTACTAATTTTCCACTTGCCACTTTGATCATCATTTCCTAGCACTGATTTGTGACTTCTCCTCCCTCTACTCGGCTTCTTCCTGCTGCTTAACAAGCTCAATTGGTTTTATGTATGTAATTCTTTTTTTTTTTTTTTTTTTTTTTTTTAAGAGAGTTTGAAGGTGGTCTCTAAAAGAATTGCTTTCATCCAGAGCCAGGAGCTGATCAAAGCAACACACAAAAGCCGAATGGGAGCCAAAGCAGAGCTGCCTGACCAGCAGTAGGGTCAGGCAGGGTTCTGCGCTGTAGAAATAGTGAGGCATATCTGTCGAGCTACACTGGAAGCTGCTGATAAGGGATTTTCCCTCCAGTAACACCTGCAAAGTTTATGAGATGCTGCAGGAAAATCAAAGAAATCTGCATCAGAATGCATTGTTTCCTGCAGAGAAGAATGTGAAAATATTTACATTGAAGTGCCACTGCCTATATTTATAGCCATATAATAGGCTGCACGATGATTACAGCACTGGAGTATCACCTAGCTCCATGTTTACTCTCAATGAATTAGTCCAGTTGGCAGGTTATTAAGGAGTGACATGTATGATTGTCTATGAAAAGAGGGTTCACCTTAAATCAAAAAAGCAAGAAAATGAAAATTGATGTGAATATTTTCCTGAAAATAGATTTCCAGTGAAAGTCACAATTAACAAGCAAGTTAATAATGGATGTTCTGTCATCTGTAAAAAGTCTAATTAAGATTTTTTCTTTCTTTCTTTTTTTTATTTTTTTTTTTATATTTTTATTTTTTCTTTTTTTCCAGTTATGGGTGTTTATCAGGCATCAGTCCCAATTATGATGATTATGATTCTCTTTAAATTTTATTAGTAATCTGATGTATGACTTTCCACCAAGGACTCTGCTACAAACAGTTTGAACTTTGTCTGGCATTTTTTCTTCTTTATTAAGATAAGCTAAGGTAGATAGGCTGCCGTTTTTAAACAAATCATTATTTTGAATTTCTCAGAAAAATTCAACTCAGGTTTGACAGTAGGCATAGAAGTTTCTAGGGTGAAGAATGTTTAAGTTTTCTCTACTCATAAAGGAAGATTAAACTACATCTTAAAATCAAAACAACCTTTCATCCTTAAATAATTAAAGGAATTTGGTTGTAATTGGAGATTTCTGTTTCCCCAGAAAACTACAATGTAAGCTGCCACAGTTTAGATTCCTTCTCACTAAATTGCCAACATGCCTGAGTCTGGATCTCCAAGCCTAATATTTTAATGGGTTTATGGCAAGTTAGAGTGCTCTGTGTTTAGTGGAGCTTTATTTTTTGGTTCAAAGTAAAGTTGAATTTGTATACAAAGTTTAAAAATATATTTTGGGTTTTCTTGTAGGCATAGTCTGGAAATTTCCTTTGTCTATAGAAAATATTTGTGTGATTTTTGCTAATATTCCCTGCACAAATTATAGGATTTTAATTGAAAAATGGAAAATTTCTCTTTAAAATAATGAATGTTGGTGTGGGGTTGAAAATTTGCAGCAAAAAATAAGAAAATACTTGTTTTTAGCTGAAATTCTTGTCTTTCTAATGGCCAAAATGAAAGTGAAATAATTTTGTATTAAGGGTGATTCATTAAATAGTTGGATTTTTTTATCTGCCCAAAGAAAAAAGAAGGAAGCAACAGCTTTCTAATAGCGCTTTTACTGAGACTGCTTACCTCTGATTTGTCCCAATCTGTTTTCATACTTATTGATACGGATCAGTATTTTATTTTATTTTATTTTTCCTGAGTGCACAAAGGACAGTTAACAAATTGGGCTTCATTTTTTAATAGATGGGAAAAATACGTTTGATTTCATTGCAGAGGTATCTGAATTAGTCTTTGCAGAGATCTCCTGATAATAAAGACATCTCCCTATTATTTGCTTATGAATTGAGTGAGGGAACTGATTTCAGTGATTCATAGAAGCAATTTGGCTTGGAAAGTAAAGTTGCCAAAAAGCTTGGTGACTTCTTCCCACTCTTCCTAGTGCACTTGAGAGCTTGGCACCTTTCAGTCAGCACTCCTGTTCCAAGCTCCTGTTGCTTGGAAACATGAGTCATTGGAGGAAATCATCTCACCGTTAATGCAGGAGAAATTCTGTGCCTGGGGTCAGCATAATTTTCCAAATCAAAATAAGATGTCAGATAAAAATTAAAGAGCAGAAGAAAAAGAAAAAAAGTGGTATAGAGGTCTGGGCAGTAGTCTTCTTTCAGTATATTCTCTTTATGGAAACAGTAGCAGAATTGTTTTTGGCTGTATAAAGATGGTAGAGTTATGTTCTCTGTGACCTGTCATCAACATTAATCAGTGCCTCTGTTTTTAATCATGAACTTCTTTCCAAAGTGGCATTATTAGGAAACCATTAAGTTTAATCTGATCTGGTCTGCCCACAGCATTTCTAATAAAATTCCACTTGAGATATATGAGTTTTAAGATCTGGTAACAGAAAATGAGCTGGAAATTCTGGCAAAGATAGCTGTGGTTTAAGTCAGGGCTTTAATGTTGCCTTTAAAATGTAATGGCCAAAAGTGGTGTGCTGAACTCCCATAACTTTATTAATATATGAAACACTGATTAGCTAGAGACTTTTAAATGATTTTTCAGCTTTATTGCTATGGAACAAATGAGTTCACTGGAGGGAGGAGTGGATTTCAATCTGCAGATCCATGAGTGACTATTGATATTAATCTGATTATCACTATAGAGTTCAGCTAAGTAGAGTATCATCATCTCATTTCTCAGCAACTTTCAAAATTTAGCTTTATGGGTAAGGCTATCAGCAAAAATACAAACACTTTTTCATTATGATTTTGATGAAAAACATAGAAATAGTAAAACATTGCTCTGGAAGTGATCTCAAATGAAGAAATGTAGTTAAATGTTTCCCACAGTCCATTATTGTATCAAAAACCTCAGTCTTCTGAGCTCTTTTTTTCCTATTTCTTACTGCCAAGTCATTCATGCAGAATATTTTGTGGAAATAGGTTTGACTTCCAGAAACCAATATATTTTGCAGAAATTGGCAATAGTCCACCTATTTACTACACCTGTATGACAAATAAAAAAAATTGTATATTGCTTCTACAAGTGATAATTATATGGTACATGAACAACCAGATTGTTTTCTAAGGGAATAAGTTTTGCTTTGTTCTTGCCCATAGTAGCTATAACTGTATTGGTAAATTGAACAGTTGCAGGGAAATTCCAGTGCACTAGAAACCAGTTTTCTGTTGTTAGTGTCTTGGCATGGCTGTAGTGCCAGCACTCTCTAAAACAATTCCCAGACACACTTCTGAAGTTATGTTGGGCCAGTGACCATTCACAAAGGATATTTTGGGTAGAGTAACTTTGTTTTATTCTATTAGTAAAGACATCACCTTTATTATGTACATGTCCTTTGGGCCTCAGAAACAAAAAACGGTCTGTGGCCCATTTTATTTATTACTGAAGATGTAACCTCTCTGCTACTTGCTCATAAAACAGGCCATGACTCTTAGTAAGAAAGAACTCAGCTGTGTCTTGCTGAGTCTTGTGGGGGGTCAATATCAGTAAGAGGCTCGTTCAGTTTCTCTACATTAAGAATTTGTTATAACTCATGGGAATAGATTTGACATATGATGTTAATTTATGCGAGACAAATATTAATGCAGAAGAAAAAAATAATTTATTCTTCCAAATTCAAAGATTAAGCATGCACTGTCTATAACTACAGAAAGCTTCACAGAAATAAAAAATAGACCATGATTACACAGTCTTGTGGCTGAAGTGAAGCCATAAGAAATATCTTATACTGTTTATCATTACTGTCAAAGGGAGTCAGTTTTGCAGTGTCTCCAAATTTACTTTTCTTTCTGTAGTTACATCTAGAATCCTGCCTTAGGATTTATTTATTTTAGTTGCTTTTAATACAGGTTTTCAAGAATTATTAGAGACTTTACCTAACTTTAGAAATATTGATGGACTTTGCATGTTAGTAGATTGTTCTGACTTAAGTTCAGTGAGCAAAAGGATCATGCTAACAACCTTTTCCAATACTGAAGTGTGAACAAATTGTTAAGCTGCAGTAAAGAATGCTTTCTCCTCTTAGACAAATATTAATAGGTAACTTTTTAAATACTTAAGCCCATAAGTTATACAAATAAAACCTCATTTCATCCAAGTTATGAACTGCCTCTTCTGATAGCAATGACAAATGATTTTGGAATAATAAAGGGCTTGGAGACATCTTATGAGTCTTTCATAGAAAAAATGATTTAACAGAACTCACTCTATTAGGCTGTTTCTAAAGCATGAATGCTCAATGCTCAAAAAGGGAAAATGTATCCATTGCTAAACTGCTTTGGTCTGATATGAACAGCTTCTGTATTGTAAATATCTAAAATGGCTAAAAGTATCTCAGGATTTTTTTCATGTCACCCGAGAAAGGAAAATAATAGTGTTCTGAATTTAAAATTAAATAGAATAGTAGTGGTTCAGCTATTGGTACTTCATATATGATGTTAATTTCTTTTATCTATCAGAGAATATTTCTCATCACATAAAATTAATAAAGTAGAAATGTCAATGAAATTTTAGAATGTGAAAAGATGCAATTTAATGTAAAACTTTTCCTCTTGTAATAATTTGCAAGTCCTATGCAAGACTGATTTTTTTTTTTTTTTTTTTTTTAATTTGGCCATCACTCTTGAAAACTGGGGATATATTCCCCTTTTCTTCCCTTCAGATCTCTCAACTAAATGATTAACCGTGGCTTCCTAATTTCACTCTTAGACCCCTGGACGTCTTTTTCAAGACTTCTTAACACAACCGCCATGTATTTGCTTTTTCTCAGTTTCTGTTAAAACCAGACTTTCTCTAACAGTCTTATTTCAATGACAACTGTCAAAAGTGCTGGACCGTTTCTGTGCTCTAAAGTCCATAATTTTCCTTAGGAAACCTCGAGAAGTCCCTTCCAACCCAGCCCAGTCTTTGATTCTGTGATACCCATTCTGTCCTAGGTGTAGGATAAATTCTGTCCGGAGTTGCTGTGCTAGATCTTCAGTCTTCACAAAACCCTGTCGCTCCTTAATACAGGCAACTGCAACTGAAAAGTCATGACTGTGTTACAGTCATCATTTCAGTAATCAAAAGATCTCTCTCCAAACACCTCCACTCTAGGGAACGGGACTGCATGTCCTCTGTGTTAATGTGACCAGTCACTGTCATTGCTCTCATGGTATTGTTCTCATGGCTGAGGGGGAATTTCTTTTCTAAATCACATCAGCTGGAGTACGAAGCCATAGCAGAATGTCTTCAAAACATGGCTATTTCAGTTGCAGTTGAACTTGAAGTTGAGTCTGCATCTGACAGGTAAAGACATTAACCCTTAAGCAGATCTCTGTTTTCCCTAGTTGTGTAGCCACTGTTTAGCACAGGAATCCTGACAATTCCTTGCTTGGAATTTGAGAGCTGCTCTCTCTAGACAATCATACTTCTACTTTTTATTTTTAGACAAATGTACTTTTACAAGGTTTTCAGCTGCCTGGATTTGCCACTGTTCTTTGGCAGCATTTTTATGTGGGTTTCTAACACACTGACCTGACCCAGTTCAATTATATCTGCAATTGTTCCTCAGTGGTTTTTTTTTTTTTTTTTTTTTAATTTTTTTCTTTTTTCTTTTTCCTTTGTATTGACTAGTATTTTTCTCTGCATGCTCTCCATGGAGACTGACTGCAATAGGGAGGTGCTCTTTGATTTATCAGTAAATGGGGTCGAGGGATATCCTTCTGTTGCACTGTGATTTTTTTTTTAATAGATCAGGTCACCATCTATGTTCATGGCTTGGAATTTCACATGCATTTGAAACTTCAGCCTGTGCCACCCACTTGTATCCAAGAGAGACATAAATCTGGGCTGGGAACGCTGAGCTCATTGAAGCAGGAGAATAGGGCCCAAAGCCTTTGCTTCCTGATGCTATGGAGTCAGCAATTTACAATTCAGGTACCACAGTCTGGGCGGCTTTAAAGAAAAGGGGATGACAGCCATCACCGAGCTAGTGAGAAACAGCTTCTCCCCTGCTTGTTGCACAGAAGTCATCTCTCCCACAACTGAGAGAATTACTGTGATTCTGAATGGCAAAGGCTGGTAAATCTCCTGCAATGGGCATTTTCTGGTTCCAGTGGTGTGTGTTTGATGATGCAAAATGGCTCTAAAATATTTTTCATGTCTTCCAAATACATTCCTGTATTTATGACTATTTGGCAGGGTAGTTTTAAGATCCCACAGGTACACAAGAGCTTACCACATGTACAAATCCAGAAAGTACATTTTTCTTCACTGTACAAAACCATTCAAAATTAGCACTACAGTGGCTAAACTTAATTATGTTGTGAAGGATTTCAGGATCTGTATGTTGCATAAATAGCTTAATCTTCACCGATACCTTGTTTGTCACATCCCATCAGACAGCAAGATGCTGGTTTCTGTCATCCACAGCTTTAAAGATAGGTTTTCTGACATGTCCACTAGTGGTCTCTATAAATCCTAAGCAAGTATGTTAGATACCAGTAAATGCTGTATCTAATAAATTGTACAGAATAATATCTGTCTGTACCTATGGGATAAAGCTTATAAACTGGAATATTATGGTATTTTCTCATTCTTTACAAATAGATGCAGGCAGTAAACAATAAAGCAAGTAAGCCTCCATGCCTCATTGCGTAAAGCAGTTCTGCTTGCATATTTATGTAGTAATGCTTTTGAGTTGTCTCAAAATATTGTGTCTTACTCTGGATGAATTTAAAAACTTCCTATTTTTCATGTGCTTTAAAGAAGCTTTTTTAAGAAGTAAGTTTGAAAATCAGGTAGAGCAGTTTTCTGTGCAGTCATGTTGAGAATGGTTAAAATCCAGCCCTTTGTAAGGCTAGCCTCTGCAACGGCAGTCAAACTTTTCAATACCATCTTAGAGCTGTGTATTTATTTTTAAGTATAAAAATCTTTTGGATCTTACATGACTTTTTCTTACTGTGGCTCTGTGTTTAAATAAAGCAGTCTATGTAAAATCTCTGTGGAATGCATGATATCTAAATGCTGTTTCTGTTCCTGAAAGTGTAGCTTTGAATGTTAACCATACTAAGAGCATATTCATGCATTTTTATTTCTCTTTAGTCTGGAATTTCAAGACTGTGATGAACAGTCACATAGAACCATAATGTACCTGACCCTGAAAATGTGCAGACAGGTCCCTGACAAAACAGATGTCTCCAACCTAATACGAGAAAATATTAGTTCATAATAAGGGGAGGGATTTTAAAGAAGAATGAAATAGAAATCTGTCAAGTACCTTGATTATTTGTCTTTATTACATAAAGCTTGAAAGATGGATTAGAATTAGAACTAAATACCATGTAGTGCTTTTGTGTATAAACACTACTGGGTATAATTCACTTTAGACCTTAACTACGGTTTTTATTGCATGCATCTCTCATAAAGCTTTTCAGGGACAATACTGAAGTCAGACTTTCCTCACTGCCTTCAGCTGTGCTTGGTGTAGGTGAAGCAGTAGTGAAAATTTGAAACTAGAGGAGCCAGAAGGAATTGTCAGCTGCTTGTGTTGGAAGAGGAGATCCATTGCTTCCATGTTAGCACTAAACGTAGCTAATGTGTGCTGTGGCTTCCTGTGTACCCTTCAGCAAATGGATAAATCAGTGCTGCACACTAAAATGCACACTAAAATTTTTTGGTTGGCTTTTGTGTACATAAACCTATTTTGTCAGTAGTGCCTGCTCCTTTTCTAGATCATGTTCATAAGTGCTGTCTGCATTGCTATATAATTCTCATTACGCTTCTGATAACACCATATGTATAATGTATAGTTATATATATAGTATTAAATTGGTACAAAAAAGTATAGTAATACAATTATATATGTATAGAAGCTTTGTAAAGTCATAAAAATATATCCAAACTATCAAATTTGTATATTATTTCTTTCATATTTGTATGTTGCTTCTCTTCCTGACAAAAGCAGCATGTGATTGCAAAGTAGTTTTTCTTTTGCTTGACTGATTCCTACAGGATGCTTCCCAACAGGCTCATTTCCCAAGCAGTATCCAGTGCTGAGGAGGGGCTGTTCAGTGTTTTAGGAATTACTGCCACAAACAGGAAGCGTTTCATGCTTTCTATTCACAGTTACTTGAGGAGGGAAAGGACATGGGGCCCAGGGCAAGAGCTACTTTGTTATAGAAAAAGAAAGCTGGCATGGCTTTTGGTTATACCAGGTCATTGTATTCGCTGTGGAAAGCAGGCGGCAGTTAAATACATGGGAAGTAAATGCTGGGATATTCAGCTGGAATAGACTGACTCTTCAGTGACAGTCTGAGTAAATTATTCTGTTTCACTAAGAATAAAATCCTAATAACGAAAGGCAAAATAAAATAGGTGTGTCTCTCTCTTAAAAAAAATATGCTGGTTTACATGGAAAAATATTGCTTAAGGTGAGGAGGAGAAGCCATTATCTTTCACAATATGTTAGTGCAGTGCTATGTTACTTTCAAGATGAAATATGCTGAACTGCTTTTGCCATGAATTTTCAGCTGTGATGGGCTATGCAAAGATAAATACACAGAACTGTGCTATTCCCCAGATCCTTTACAATTTATTCTGTTCAAATCATGCAAAATAGAGAGGTTGTTTTACAGGTGAGATTGCTGACTGTTGAAAATGCATCTCCTCAATTGCTATATAAACTAAAGAATTACTAGAATCAGGCTTCTAGGTGTCAAATCTTGCTGCCTTTCTGCTGAGTTACAGAAAGCTGTTACTTTTAGATAACTTCCTGTAATTTACCACCAGGATCAGCACAGTGACTGTAGCAGTCAGTGTTCTTTTCCTTTGCCTTTCTTTGTGGGCTGTGAAGCTTCTCTCTTTCATGAGAAATGGTGTAGTCTGACATCAACAACGTGCAGTGATTGAGTTTTGAGTACTAAAATTGAAATCTTTTTGTTTGTTTGTTTGTTTGTTTTGTTTTGTTTTTCCTTCTTGTCTTTTTGTTTGAGAAGATGGGAAATTCTTATGCTGGTCAGCTCAAGACAACAAGGTTTGAAGAAGTGTTGCATAATTCTATCGAGGCCTCTCTGCGCTCAAACAACTTAGTTCCCAGACCAATATTTTCTCAGTTGTATTTGGAAGCTGAACAGCAACTGTCATCACTGGAAGGTAGGAATTCATGTTTTTGCTCAAAGACAATTCTGCTGTTTGCTCTCCAAAGGGTCAGCACAAACATTTCAAATTAGAATACAGAAAAACAAAAGTATTGAAGTTTTTTTTGGATATTTTATGATCTAAAAATGTATATACATTTGTATATTGGAATTTGTTTAAAAATATAAAATGCATTGTCTTTTATTTTGACAAAATTAAGTCATCTGCTTACTCAGATTTACTATGAATTTTTCTTTTAAGTGTTTGGAGAAATCTTTGGAAATTTGGAACATAGATCTGTCACCCTATAATTTATCATACACTGCTGAAAATTATACAGTAAATAATGGTAAACACGTGACAGATTTACAAATGTAATAGTAATAGTATTAAGTATATTAATTTTCACTAATAAATACAGCAGAAATATTTTTAGTTGATTATAAAGAAGGTTTATTATTACTTTGGGCATGGTTTTTTTAGTTATTCTGTTGCTGTAAAGGTACAAACTTAGGATATGTTAGCTCCAGTTAGTATATACGGGACTTTATGTGTGTTTTTAGAGGTCGTTTTTTTTCTGATTTTCCTTTGGTCGGTCTTTTTTTCTTTGAAGTAGTATGATTTAGACAAACTGCATAGCTCTGGCAAGCAAACTCATGATACAATTTGGTACTTTGATGTGCTCTAATATGTGTAGTCTAGAGGTGTGCAGTGAGTTTACTGATGTGTGCAGTACTCTGGCATGCTTGTGCAAGGTTATGTTTAATAATTTTATTATTTATCCTTTTCTGTCACCAGGGTGGTGTTTCATTTCTTTTGACCAGGTCTACTTATGCTGTCATAACTTGCAAAAGATAGCTTAGAAACATATGTAATGCAGAACACATAATGGTTAACAATCCACAGTAACAGAAAACAAAACAAACAAAAATAAATGGTAATCAAAAAAACAAATACTTTGCATGTATTAAATCCTTTACTGCTACCTCATTGTAACTGCTGAGAAAATATTCCTTAAAGAAATAACTCTGCTCACCACTCACACATCATTAATCATTGATCTTCCTTTTTTATTTTATTTTTTTTTGCTAGTGTAGGACATATGCATGATATACATTCATTTATGCTGCTTTTTCCTTACACAAAGTGATACTTCTATCAAATCCTTCTAAGAAGATTTCATAAACTTTTCCATGGCAACCAGCTGTGATGTCACAAAATGGATTTTGACATCAGTTGGGAATGATGCTACAGGAGCAGACTCATTGTTCAGGAACAAAAGTGTGATTTCACACTTCTGTAACTCCTTTCTTTCAGACAACTTTTTAGATCACGAGGGGCTGATTCTGTTTTCTTTGCAGTTAATGGCAACAGAATTGAACTGTAATTAATTAAAAGTCCCACAACAGCTTGATGGAGCTTTATTTCATAGAAGTTTCAGACAAAGGGAACTGTGAATGGGACTCTGAAGGGACCTGAAATAGAGTTTATCCAACGTTATTCCTCAGGTGGAAGAGGTCTGCAATGTGTTATCCTGTACTCCAGCCTCTCAATAAATAGAAATTTTTTATTCTTCCAACTCATGAATCCCTGTACTGAGTACCAGGAGGCATCTGAAGCAGATGTCTATCCTTATGCATAAGCTCTTGTTCTCCCCTCTTGTTATCTTTCTTTACTCCAGCCTTCTGACATAGAATCATAGAATGGTTTGGGTTGGAAAGGACCAAAGATAATCAAATTCCAACCCCCTGCCATGGGCAGGGACACCTGCCACCAGACCAGGTTGCCCAAAGCCCCATCCAACCTGGTCTTGAACACCTCCAGGGATGGCGCATCCACAGCTTCTCTGGGCAGCCTGTGCCAGTGCCTCACTACCCTCTAAGTAAATTTCTTCCTTATATCTAATCTAAATCTCCCCTCTTTTAGTTTAAAGCCATTACCGCTTGTCCAATCACTATGCCCCCCTGACAAAGAGTCCCTCCCCAGCTTTCCTGCAGGTACTGGAGGGCTGCTGTAAGGTCTCCCCAGAACCTTCTCTTCTCCAGGCTGAACAACCCCAGCTGCCTCAGCCTCTCTTCATAGGAGAGGTGCTCCAGCACCCTGATCATCCCTGTGGCCCTCCTCTGGACTCATTCTAATATGCCCATGTCCTTCTTGTGCTGGGAGCTCAAGAGCTGAATGCAGGGCTCCAGGTGGGGTCTCATGAGAGCAGAGCAGAGAGGGAGAATCACCTCCTTGCCCTGCTAGCTACACTTCTTTTGATGCAGACCAGGATATGGCTGGCTTTTTGGGCTGCAAGTGCACACTGCTGGCTCATGTCAAGCTTCTCATCAACCAACATCCCCAGGTTCTTCTCCTCAGGGCTGCTCTCAATCTATTCTCCACCCAGCCTGTACTTGTGCTTGAGATTGTCCCAACCCAGATGCAGGACCTTGCACTAAACCTTGTTGAACTTCATGAGGTTTGCACAGGCCCACCTCTCAGGCATGTCCAGGTCCCTCTGGATGCCATGCCTTCCCTCCAGCATGTTGACTGCACCACACAGTTTGGTGTCACTGGCAAATTTACTAAGGGTGCACTCCATCCCACTCTCCATGTTACCAAAAGAGATGTTAAACAGCGCCTGTCCCAGTACTGACCCCTGAGGAAAGCCACTTGTTACTGATCTCCACTAGGGCAGAATAATTTTCCATATTATTATTATTATTTTAATTAAGGTACCACAACTGTATAAGCATAAAGGTCTAATCAATTTTCATGAGAACTAAAAATAATTCTTTAAATAAACTGAGAAGAATAAAGAAAACAATTGTGTTTATGGTATCTATCAATAAATCTAAATTCAATAAAATAAGGATATAATCTTCACAAACTTGTTGGTTAATGGAGTTATAACAGGTTAGATCAGCTGACTGCTTCATTTTATAACATACAACAGAAGAAAAATGGTTGTGAGTCTACTTCTGCCATCATATTATCTCTGGTTTTGAGTGCTTGATTGTGTTCTTTAGAAATTGTTTAAAAAAAGAAGACGTGGAACAGAAATATAAAAATAGAGGTCCTTGGAGGGATATTGCTTTAAAAGGGAAGCAGAAGCTGTATCTTTTTTAAAACAAGCAGTAGAAATCCCAATGATGATCAATACAGGTGACAGCAGCTCATTTTTATGTATTAATAGTACATACATACTCTTGTATTCTTTTCATTTTTGTCTTGAAAGTGCTGCAGCTCCTCTTCCTTAGTTTCCACTTTTATTTCTTGTCTGTCTTTTTTAAGTGAAATTACCTGTTACGGCTGAGCAAACCTAACAGTTTACCACTAGCCAAAAGGGGAAATCCCATATTCTGCTTCCCCCACTTCCAGCCAAATGTTTCAATTTTCTGCCTTTCCAACAGCTTTGGCATTTCTTGGATCTTGCACTTATACATAAATACTTCATACATAAACCCAATTAAAAGAAAAAAAAAAAAAAAGAAAAAAAAAAAAAAAGCTCATTTTTGTTTGCTTGGTTAGCTTTCTGGGTTAGCAAGCTGGGATGGCTCCTCACAGGCTCCAGTAAGTGTCAGCGCTGGCACAAAGAGGAAAGAAGGAACTTCATGGCTGGGAGTGCAGGAAAAGAGAGGAGAGCCAGCTTCTCCCCTTTTTCATTGCATCTAGATGTTAGTCAAGGTTAAGTCATAACGCATAACTTACCCATCTTAAATAGCAAAGATGGAGAGCTTCACTTTTCTCTTTGTCCACTTACAGCATTTTTATCTTTGGACTACACCCTTAAACAGTAGTGTTTAACATTCTGTCCTTATCTGCACACACCAGCACTCAAGCTTGAAGTTTAGATATTTAGAAGTAAATATACCTTTCAAATCCTCTTCTAGATTGGGATGTAAGTCTTAGTAACCTTTAAAGACAAACTTTCAAACCCTGGATTTACTTTCTTCAGCATCCTCCCTAATTCTGATTTATTCTGTAATATTTGTTTAGCCAGTTCTACAATCCTTTCTCTGTAGAAGAAAAAAAAACATTCTGAGGAGTGTCATAGGAAAAAAAATCCTTGAATATTCTGTGGGATTCTGAGTGCCTGATCCAAAAAGTCGGTCGAAGCAAAGAGAGCGTGTCCAGTTGTCACTGAGCTCTGTAGGATGACTGCAGCATGCTTTGGTGTTGTTCTGTTTAAAGACTAAAAGTTGGATCAGCAGCTATCCTAATAGAAGACAAAGTAGGAGCCCAACTGCTATTCTACCTGCTGAAGTCCAGCCAGCATATCCAGCTTCTGTCTAATCCTCAAATACCTGCAGCCTTTCACCACCAAATTTTGCCAGTGAAATCTCTTTGCATTGCAGGCAGGTCTCTGTCTAAGCCAAGCTGTAAGACAAGGCATAACACCCAATGGATTCATTTAGTACTTTTTCCCTACCTCTTTCTTATGTAAGGCTGGATCCAGTCTGACATTTTCTGAAGTCCTGTCCACAGAAGTGTTCACCCCACTGGCCATTTAGCTGCACTCCTCTGCTTGCCACATTTTTCCCATTTGCCATCAGTGTGTCCTAGTTGCAAGAGGGGGTGGAGTTATTGCTCAGTGTGTTTTGCTGGAGGTGTTGCATTATGCATGGAAAATGATTGTCCCACACACAGAGAGGGAGAGAAGCATTCTCTAGCTGGAAGGTTGAAAAATACATTAAGATTATGCAGGTGATTCTCTTAACAAGAAAGCTATCAGGTAAAATTGCTGACTTAGGTAACCAGGACACCAGAAAAGCAGTTTATAGCAGAGAATCTGGAGAGAAAACACCTAAAAGTCCCTTTAAAAGAATCCTAAATGATTTATTCTTTTCCTTAGAATTCATTGTGGAACTCCTAGAATGGTGCAGTCCATGCACAGACCTCTGAGTGTTGTCTTCCTCTGCCTTTCCTTGACATTGTACGAGGAGTGACAGTCTTTTACTCAGAGCTCTGGATTCTGCTAGGAGACAGACTGCCTGAGAATTAGGTATTCTTATCATGACATCATCTGTGGTGAACCTAGTTTTAAGCAGGAACTGTTTCTTCATCAAGGACATGGTCATCGAGGACACAGTCAGTAATTGTCAGATATTGGCTGTTAATATTATAAACAAAGGATACAGTTACAGTGCTGTGATCAACAAGAGTTTAAACACCAGGAATTAGAATTCCACAAATCATGAGGTTAGTTAGCCTTTTTTTTTTTTTTTTTTTTTTTTTAATCAAAGTTTTTCTATTGTAAGCATAAGACTGCAAGTTGGAGCTTTAAGGAAACAACAAATATCTTAAGAGTTGGCAACAGTGAAGTCATTGTCAAAAGGAGAGAATCCAATTTTCTCTAACACTTTTCTGTAACTGGGTCACCTTGTTCATTCACTGGTTTGTTGCCAGCATTTTCTGTTTTCTAAGTCATATATGCTATTATAATTTGTAGCAGGCAGCAGAGCAGATAATGAGGAAGAGGAAGAAGAGGAGGAGGAGGAAGGCTCAGAATCAAGTAGCCCCATTTCTTACCAGATGAAGCCTCCTCCAGAAGGATGTTGCACTACTGATGGTAAGAAATACACTAAACATGCTATCTGAAAGCATTTTTACTCTATTGAAAAGGGTAGGATTAGGACTCTTTCCCCTGTAACTCGTTATAATGAGATCATTTATATAGTGTAGAAATCCTAAAAATGTCAGTGTTCATTATCTACTAGACAAATCTATATTGTTCTTGGTTGCTTTTACATTTTTGCAAGGTCTTACAAAGTGTGTCAGATAAGCATTTGTGTTAAAATACCTGGCATGAGGACAGAATTTCTGTTCTGTTAGGGAAGGTTCAGTTTGCTGGCATGACATTTGCTAAAATGAGTATGGTAATTTTTAGGCTTTATCATCACTTTTTACTACTTAAAGTGTACCTCATTCAATGTTGCTGTAAAAAAAATCTGAAAACCAGTGAGTTTCACTAGATATAAAGAACTATTATCTGCATTTTTGAATGTATGACCAAAGTTATGATGACATTAGTAAGTAGTCCCATAAATATGATGTGCAACATCATCATGAAAATGTGGATTTTCAGATTTGTTCTTTATTGTCCTCATAGTATTTGGTTATGGCTAACCAAAAGGCAGGGAAGAAAACTGTCTCTTAGTTTGCCATTCACCTCGGAGGATACAACTCTGCTTTTCATAAAAAATATTGGAAGCTCTTTAATAAAGACAACTGTGTGTATTAAACAACAAAAAAACTTGTCAGTTTAAAATATATTAAACTGATTTTTTCTAGGTTTCTGCCAGGCCGGTAAAGATTTGAGACTGGTTTCAATTTCCAATGAACATATCGAGGTACCATCAGGGTTTTTACTTGTTGGTGCAAAGTCACCAAATTTACCTGATCACCTTTTAGTGTGTGCTGTGGATAAAAGATTCCTGCCAGATGACAATGGGCGCAATGCCCTGTTGGGTAAGTATCTGTGGTTGGAGTAAGTGGAATGCTTCTGTGGTCTACAATTACTTGCTAGTTTTGTGTTTATTTGTTTGTTTGTTTTGTTTTGTTTTGTTTTGTTTTTTAGAGTGAGTTCAGCAGATCTTATTTCTGTTCCATTTGAATAGTAACTCTCAGTGGTGATGCTCAACAAGATAACAACTCAGAGCTGGCTATGCTTGCTCTATTTAGAAAGATACAGATGAAGCCAGTTCATTTGAAATGCTTCATTGCCTTCTATCCGTTAGTCCAAGAATTAAGTCATAGTCTAGTCAGTTTATGTCCTAGTTGCTGAAACTACACATCTGGTCACTGGACTAGTTGATTTTAGCTTTCCAAATACTAACATACTTGGGCAGACTGTAGGTCTGTCAAAGTGAACCTTTTTGGCGACCATATATACAGTTTCAAAATAGTTTGTACTATAAAAAAAATATGACGATTTCCATTCATCATTTTAGGGTAGGGATCATATTCTCTATTGCATATAAATAATAGCACTGCTTCTGGATCCTAACCCA
The DNA here is from genome assembly GCF_011077185.1 of Oxyura jamaicensis. Lineage (NCBI taxonomy): Eukaryota > Metazoa > Chordata > Aves > Anseriformes > Anatidae > Oxyura > Oxyura jamaicensis. The sequence continues at coordinate 103,930,253 of NC_048895.1, forward strand.
TGACTTTTTGCTGTTATCACAGTAAACATAAAAATGAATGGTTACAAGTTGAAAATTTTCCTTTATGTATAATCAAGTAATACTGCATATTTGAATTCAATCTTACAATACACAGTATTTTAAGAGAAGACAAAACATGTAGGATACTTACAAGTTTCTTGCTTTTCATCCATTTGTCTGACATAAACTAGGTCCTTCTACCTATTTTTGTTATGGCCCTTCTGATTGCTATTAACGTTATCCAAATCAACACAATTGGGGGTCATCTGCAATCATGTGAATAAATGAACTAAATACTGATGTAATTAAAATGGAATAGTTTTTACATTGGGACAAATAGTATATAACCTGAGGTATAACTTTTTTTTCTTCATCATACATTCTTGGGTTTTTAAGTATTATTTTTCTTAGTTAACCAAAAATGCCCCATCATTTATTTATGTACGAGTCTGAGGTTTAAATAGCAAAAAGGAACAATTTGTCCTTGTTTCCTTTAACCATTTTATCTCACAAACACTGAAGGATATGATGTGAACTCAGTTGTTTTCTCAGTTTGAGCCACTCTTTAAGGCATCTGGGATGACAGCACAGTGTGAAGGTGGATAATGTAATTCTATGTACAGTGATTTCTTTCCTCATGTGATCTTGCAGAGTTGTGTTGGTCACAGTACATTTGAACAGTGATTGTAAAAGAATTAAGAGGATTATAAATCACCCACGTGTTGTCATTTTAAAGATAAAGACAGGAATGTTGTACCACTCAAGTCATTCAGTGCTAGGACTATTAACAGCTTAAGCTCCTTAGGCTGTTAGCAGGGAGGAAGTAGTGTATCTGTTAATTGCATGCTAAACAAGAACAGAAAAAGGCAACAGGAACATAACTGAGAGGTTTTTATATTACTTGCATCCTCAGCTTGCTTATTTAATACTGTTTTAGTTTTCTGAAACCATTTATATGCTTATTTTTGGCTGATTTACATTTAGACACCAGTGAATCATGATCTTTTGCATATAATTTTAGTAGTAACTTTTGTGTATACTATAACAAGCTTAAATCTGTAAGAACCTGTAAGCTTTAAGATCCAAAGACCTATAAGTTGGAAAAAAAATGTTTTCAGTCTCTATGAACTGGTGAAAAAAAATGATGTATCTCATTGACATAAGGACAGCATAATGTTGCTACAGTCTATTGTACTACTATATTGCTCCAGAAGATCTGGTGGAAATGATTGATTCTGATTTTCATACACTGATGCAAGTCAAATCAGGGGAAGTAAAATTAGAAGCAGACATCAAAAGTTTCAGTTAGAGACATGTAGTAAGCTAAAAGATAACTGTTTTAAACTCTCTGCCTATTAAGATAACACCTCTGTATTGTGCTAGTTTTAAGATGAAGACTTTTCATAGACTCCTACTACGAAGAGTGGAAACTCTTTTTATTATCTTTTATTATCTTTGTTTCAAAAGATATAGAAGGCTTACTTTTGTATTCTGACTTTAGGCCATTCTGCCTTCAAAGATCTTGGCCTTCCAGAAAGTGGTCCCTGAAGCATGTCTGAATTTATAGGGAAATTGAAATTAATTTGTTTAGAATTGAAATGAGATGTCATTGTGAGTCAGTGTGCATCCTACTATGTTCTTCTCTTTTGCTAAGGCTTATTGGTGATTCTGGCATATCACTTGTAACCCTTGAACCACATTCTTTCATAATTTCTTATTTTTTCTCTTATTATACTGTATTTCTGTAAGGTAGTTATTACTCAGTATTGTAGGCTTATTACTCAGTATTATAGGCTTGGTTGTTGTATTTTGTTGTAGTTCTTCTTTTTTTTTTTTTTTTTTTTTTTTTTCCAAAAGAATTTATTTGTAGGGAAAGGCACAAATAAAATAACCAATATTTCCCTGATTTCTCATGGTCCACCTGCATACATTTGCAAAGATGCTTGTGTAATGTACAAAAATTCCGGAAGAAAATGAAATGTCTCAGTAGTTTCCTGACCACCTTCTGACTTATGGTCTTGTTCCCATTAGGGGCTGTTAATATGACTCTGGGGCATGAGCCAATTTATTGATTATGCTAATAAGTTGTCCCACCAATCAAGGCATTTGTGCTTATGATTTGAAAGTAGTTTCTGTTGGAGATTGAGGTTGTTTTGTTTCTTTGGTTTTACAGATGATATATTATTTCACAGAGGAAAAAAAAAAAAAGAAAGAAAAAATAAAATGAAAAAACAACAAACAAACAAACAAACAAACAAACAAAAAAACCACAAAACCAAACAGTTTTCTGGAAAGGGCTATATTTTTCTTAAGTTGTCTACATTTGAGGAGACTGAGAATGTACTCTGCATGTTTGTAGTAATCAAGTTACATGCCGAGTTTCACTACTCTGCAAAACAAATTAAAGTTTTGCCTTTAGGAAGCTGTTTCTTGTTCTTTTGTAGCCTGAAGGAATGTGTAGATGCAGGAAGAACTTCTGTAGTAGTGCAATATTTATTGTTTTCTAATAAAAGAAGCCAATGCAGCAAATATGTACCACTCCCAAAGGTTTCTCTTTTGTTGCCACCCCACCCCCTTCCAGTTCTCACTCATAAGGAGAGTCTCTCATGATGAACAAAGCAGCTATTCACCCACCATTTTGCTTCCGAAAAGACCAAACAGCTGCCCACTTTCCTAGCAGGGAATAAGAAATCCTTTTTTTTTAGAGTGGCTCCCTGAGGTCAGAATGACAGAGGAAAGATTAGTTTGCTTGCATTTTAAGCTGTGTGTAAGATGAAAACATTGCAGTATGAAATACTGCATCACTTCTATTAAAATATACAATGTTCTATTCAGCTTTTGTAATAGTAGTGAGTTTCTGTACCGTGGAGCTTTCTAGCTTGACCGTATTCATTTCATTTATTTTTAAAACGCAGTACTTCAGTCTTCGAATTTAGAGGTACTGAATGGGAGGGAAAAATGTGGAGCGTTGTCAATGTTTTTGTGCTTTTTGCTTGTGCATAGAAGTGAAGAGAAGAAATATTTTTGTTGAACAGTTGAAAAAACATTTTTGTTGTGTGTTAAGCAAGTCGCCAACTTTTCACAAAAATATTAACATTACATAAATATTAACATTAATTAAAACCCCATTAGTAATTTAGTAGAGAAACAGGAAGAAAATTTTCAGTTGGACCAACATGCATAAGATTAGATTATGAAATATTACATGGATATCCTTCCACCTTGAATTCATCTGTTTACCCTTAGTACAAGCTCGCTGTTGATCCTAAGGAACCATTGCCCAGTGATGAGGTAGGGCAGGCTTCGTACCCTTCTAGTCCAAGGTCCCTCTACTGATCATGGGGTCCCTACCGTGGAAGTGTTTTTTAAATTATGAGTAATTGATCGCTGTGATGTGGGCACATTCAAGCAAATACATGTGATAAAATGTCAGACACAAGCAAATACCTTCTGATTAAACAATCTTCAGAGGGTAACAGCCTTAAGTCACTACTGAACTGAGCTGAATTTGAACTGGTGACCTAAAGGTGAAAGGCTTAGCCCCTAAACTCCAGGCATTGATTTCTAATTCTCTTGTGAAATCATTCACATGACATAGATATATTGGGTCATCTTATGGTTGCCCTGACTCGCCTGACCTTTGTCCTTTCTATAATGTATGAAAGAATATTTAATGTAGCCTGTTTATGAAACAAGCTGTCCTTTCCATCAGCTACTACCTCTGGTTATGGCGTCCGAACAGGGCACACACAGAATGGAGGAGTCTCTCATGACAAACACTGTTTTCAGGGTCACTCAATCTGCTACGTAAGTGCTGTAAGCAAGGTTGGCAGTAGATGCTTCTTCAGTCTGAAAGTTAGCCCTCGAAAGAGTAATGACTGGACATCATTGTATTGCATTGAAATTATAAAGTCATGATATATGGTGTCTGTTAGGTATTTATATGGATTTCTTGTTTAATAACCCTTAACTCTATATTCCATGTGTATAAAAACAAAACAAAACAAAACAAACAAACAAACAAACAAAAAAAAAACAGAATGAATGGGCTGAAAAACAGTGTTGACAGGAGCTTGCCAGAAAGGACCTAGTCAGCTCAGAGAAGCTGGGGAGATTTGATGAGAAAGATGTTAGTTTGGCTTAAATGGAAAAGAAACAAACAAACAGAAAAAACAACCTTCTAAAATGTTCTCCAAGAATTTCTCAAAATTAGACTTCAGGTCTGTTGAATTCTTTCTAGGACTCACCTCTATGCTATACTTGTTGAAAACTAATTTTCCAGTAGACCTGGTACAGTAGACTCTTCCCAGTATAGACAGAGTTTAAGATAGATGACTAAAGACACAAGAGGTTGCTTCAGGTAGAAGTTATTTTCTGTTAAATATGTCTTAGGCTGATGATAGTTTACAAGAATTATCAGTACCGGCTGATCTGAAGTCCACATGAAAAAATTTTATGTCCACTGCCCAACTTTCTGTTCGGCAAATATTTTCATCTGTGGCTTTGGCAAGTTGCTGGACACTATCAGCAAAACAATGAAACCTAAACAGGGTACAGGCATTTCTATTTTACTTTTGGTCCCCTTATGCTTCTATTTGGAAACAAATAATGGCTTGTAAGTGGCAACCTAACCAAAATTGCAATGCTGCTGGTCATGCTTGCTATGCCTCAAAGATGTACAGGAAACTTTCATTTGCCAGCAGAAACATTGTCAGTGATTTTTTAATGTGCATACAGTACATACAAACTCTACAGCTTTTACCACATCCATTCTAGTTTTGTTTCATTTTGTTGTTGCTTTTATTGCAGCAACTGAATGTTCTGTGATATTAGACAGATGCTTTTGTGTTGACTGATACCACACAGAGGATTCTGCAGAGTCATGACTTGTCCTGATTTTATGATCCTACCGACCAGCATCAATGATATAATAGGCAGCTTTCAGTAGTTATTATCCACTTGTTCCCATAGATACCAGACCAATTGCCACATTTACTTATATTTTTAATGAATTCTTCTGAGCCCTTTGAAAACTAACGAAAGTGCTCAGGTTATAGACCAAGCAACAGGTGTTTACAAAGCACTATGCTTGCATTTTAATTCACTTTTCTTAAGGAGAAAAAGAAGTATTGACCATTAGTCTGAAAACATAATTAGCCTGAAATGTGGTGGAAATGGCTCTTAATTTTATCTATCATATTATTTAGCCTGTACTGCAGTTACATTATCTATTTCCAATGCTATTCTCCATCCATTATGTTAAATTCATTTCCTTTCAATTCACTGAACTCATCCTTTCAATTTCAAATTCCTTTGATAACACATCAAGATGTCCATTAGATGTGATTAAAATAAAAGAAACCTTCATGCTTCAGAGCATATGTAGAGAATAGAGAGAAATGTTCATGGGGAACATTATCTTCTAATTGCACACTATAGGATTTCTTTGGAAGTTGTAAGTATTTTCAGATAGTTTCATTGGTCTTATGCAGCACAACATTTCTTATGGCAATACTTTAGAAAATGGAAAACTAAAGTTCTGTTAGAAGAAAAGGGAGATGGTCTTCATCATCTGTTCAAGGAATGTTCCTTATTTATGGTGGTAATGCTATCACCATCATGAACTCCTCTTTGAGGCTCTAACTTTGTACCTCAGAATGAGAGGAAATGGCAGTATCCCTGGAAGTGCCCCATTAAGCCTGAGTACAATAAGCTCCTTTACGTGCAAGGACTGTGTCTCTGTCATGTTCTGTAAAGTTACAGACATTTTTTTTTTTTTTCCTGTAATCACAGATAGCTTAAACTGTTGTGAAGTGCTAACACAGTCCAGCCACATAATTTGAGACAGATACTTTAAATCAATAGCCGAAGAAGGCATTAGTATTTCTCCTCTCTAAACAAGCATCTGTAGTAGGAACTTGGTACTTAAATATACTTATATCTAATTAAATATAATATATTAAATAAAGTTAATTTATTGAGACTTAATTGCATGCTTAGTTTCAATGAAAGTTAAAAAATAAATGAAATACAATGCTTCACAGGTAGGTAATAAATGGTATTATGATTTTCTTTTCAGGTGGAAAATGAAAATTTTCCAGAAAATGGAAATATGGCTTATTTTATTTTCTCTCTCTCTTTTTTTTTTTTTTTTTTTTTTTTTTTTCCTTTGTGGTGTTCTGTTTTTGCAATTTGATAGCCAAAATGAAACATAGAGAACTTGCTGTAGATTTTTATTTATTTATTTATTTATTTTTCTGAAGGGTAGTGTTAATAAAAAGCTCAATCTATATTATTTTTCTCCAGAGAATAGTAATGTTTTGATGTTATTAATAGTGACAAACCTATCTCATTGGATTATATGTATTGTTTATTTTTATCAGGCTTCTCTGGCAATTGTGTTGGCTGTGGCAAGAAAGGTTTCTGCTACTTTACAGAATTCTCAAATCATATTAATCTTAAACTGACCACTCAGCCCAAGAAACAGAAACACTTAAAGTATTATCTGGTCAGGAATGCACAGGGAGCTCTGACCAAAGGATCTGTAATCTGCTGGAAAGGAGCAGGTAAGATAATGAAGCTGTCTTACTTGAGCTCTGGTTTTCATCATCCAAGCTTAGATATCACAGGGACTGGCGTCTGTGTAAAACCTAAGATGGATCAGTTGAAAGAAAGGCTCCTTAAAGTGCAGCTGTAAAAAGCAATTGTGTACCCTAATACAAGAATGGCATGTTTGATGCCATCAGTTCCTGCCATCTAAGTGCTGTAGCCTTTAAGTAATTCATGTGTGAAATTATCAAATCAGTACTCAGAGAAAAGCAACTATCACTGTTGTCAGTGGATAACAAGTTCCTTTTTTTTTAAGAGTTCAGAGGCCGACAGTCTTCTTCCAGCACCTGTTCGAGCACATTGTTCCAACTGCCAGAAAGTTCGGGCCTCTCTGGAAGCATCTCAAGTGAGCTTCTACCAGCAGCAAATCCAAATGCTCCAGCTGGGACTCAACAAACAGGTACCACTTAGAAGGAAAACACCCTGGGTTACTGTAGTTTTACTATTTTTTATTTTACTGGGTTATGTGGTTTTACTATTCTGTGTGTGCATATCTGTCTGTATTTGTATGAACAGAAAGACAAACAAGTCAGCACACTACCACATAAAATAAAGTAAATTGAATAGGTATGGAGGTATCTTACAAATAAAAAAAAGGAATCATGTTGTCAAGGCTTCTCACTGTCCATTTTTCCCTTAGGTTTATTATTCCCTTTTTAGTTTAGCAAATAACAATATAGCCAGGTATTTTGAAGTTTGTTCATCACTAACACAATCCACATTATTAAGAGACTTTTTTTTCTTTTTTTCTTTTCTTTTTTTTTTTTTTTTTTAATTAAAGTAGCAAAGAATTGGTATTTCTTTCAATAGGTGTTTTCTTGTTCCAGTCTCTCTTATGTTATAATCAGAATTCCCTTTATTGCTGAGATGGTATGGACATTAGCTTAAAAGCTTCTGAGTTTTTTCTTCTGTGAAGAAAAACAGCTTTGATATTAAAAGATAAAGTAATGATTAATATCTGTAACTTCTTTGTATTAACAATGCTTTCTGAAACATTTACTTTTCCGTTAGCCTTATAAATAAAAGGTGATGGATGGCAGAGGCTAAAGTGTTCTCTCCGAGCTTCTTCATAATGAGTAGTCTCTTGTGACTGTTACAGAGATTCTCATATGAGAACTGAGGCACAGCTGTTGGTGGTTATATTCTGTCTGAGAGACAGAAGCCAGTTAAATAGTTGTGATCTGGAATGCTGGTACCCCTCCAGAACAAATCATTAATCTTTTTATAATAGCAGTATTGGCATTTGTTTGCCAGAGGTTACATATTTAAAAAGATACATTAATTAAAATCATATTTGGCTTGCAAAAACATCTCTTTTTTAATGCAACACACTTAAAATGATGTTTGGAAGCAGGATGTCAATCTGAGTTGAAGTTGAGGACATTTTTAGTAAATTTTAAACAACGCTTGGACTCTTTTACTCTCTTTGCTGGTTCTTAAGTAAACTTCATATATGAGCTAGGGTGAACCTGCAAAGAATCTAAAGGATCTGAAATTACTTATTTAATTGCATACTGGGACTTTACCCAGGCACTTAGGAATCAGACAGCAATAATCTGGTATGAGATCAGAAGTGGCTTTATGTTATTCGGCATTGCATTCGCTCAGAGCAAATCCTGATGGTTCTGTTAAAGTCAATGGTCATTTATTTATATTAACTGGGGATCTTGACCTAGAAACATTTATTGTATATAACATTTATTTTATTACCAGCTGCAGGCATAGATCATATTCCTTCAACAGCAGCTTTCAGCTCCACAGTGTATAATGGCAAGGAATCTCCTAAACAACAGTTGGTGAAAAATAACCTGTCCGCTTTGACAAGACCATCGGTGTTAGGTATTTATATGGATTTCTTGTTTAACAACCCTTAACTCTATATTCCATGTGTATAATAGATATCATCATCACAATTTTCTCTATGAATAGAAATTACTCTTCCCTTCCAAGTCTTTCGTGACCATAGCACTTCTTTTTCTGTATGTTAATTTTCAGAAAAAAATGTTAATATGATTTTAGCCATAGCTTTGTTACAGTTCAGATTATTAATTGGAAGTTTTCATTGCACTTACAGTTGATATCATTTTAGAGAAGTATAGACTGGACTATTATTCTAGGTTCTTAAAGAATGTATTTGTTTACATGAATCTCACCTAACAGGTTTCGTGCAGGGAATTAAGACAGTTTTATAAGTAACCATGCATAGATAATTTCTGTGTTGCAGTCCACCTTAGGATGTACTTGCCACTTTGACAAGTAGCTCCAAAATATTTTTCTTCATTGAACCATTATTATCATGATTTGTGTTGTTTTCTGTCACAAACTGTATGTTACGTCATTGACTTGTTTGAGCAAGGAAGTTCTGTCTAGTCTTTACTATGCCTAGAAACATGTTATATCTCCGTTTTAGAATAAATCTTCCCAAGTTGCCCTGCTAGTATCTCAGCCAAATTCTTTCACTCTGCCCATTCATGTTCTTGATCTTTTTCTTGCATGCAGCAACGTGTTCTCAGTAAACTGATCTTGCCAATTCAATTGAGATGGATTACCTTCACTTGTCAACATATGAGATAATCCTGCAGGAATAAGGCATTTTCAAAAGTACTTTGTATTACACTAAATACTTTGAAGTTACACTTTTGTCGCAACCTTATGCCAGGAAGCTAAATGAAAGAATGATTAGAACAAATGGCTAAATACTGCCCTCACATGGTAGTAGTTTAAAGGACAAAGTGATCCTTATGCACGTAAGGCTGTTCTGCAAATGAACAACCTTATTCTAAATCTGAAGATTTCTGCTTTACTTTTGATTTTAATATCCTTTGCAAAAGCAACAAACAAATAAAAAAACCAAACCCAACAACAACATTTTATATATATATATATATATGTAATACCAGGTTCTTACTCCATTTTGAATTCTATATGGGACTAACCATTTGGCCAGCAGATATTGACCTGCAAGTGTGAAGTAGTTATGGGTTTTACATATTAACATGTATAAATAGAAACAACTCAGTCTGTCAAGATGCTGAGCAATTTCTGAAGGAATATCAACTCTCAATAATTAGAAATACTTGATATTAGTGGAAACTCATCATTCTAGGAGTTTGGAGGAGTGCCCAAGAAGACTGAAGAAAGTAATGAAAAAAATTTCAAGAATGGATCATGGGCTCCCAGGAAAACTGTGAGAAAGTTGGTTATGGTTTTACAGACAGAGGTGTTGGAGCTAATGGTGGATAGGAGGAAAGTGCAGAAATCTTTTACTTGGAGTTAGTATAGAATGTCAAAATCAAAAACAGTATCCACCAGAAAGTATAAAAATCCTGACAAAAGAAAATTGTTAAAAAGAACTCTAATCTTTGTTAATACTATGCTGAAACTGTTGAAAACGTTATTTAGCATTATGTTACACAAAATGCAGTATCATGTATTTAGAAGTAAAAGAAGCAAAATGTCCATAGTGTTGACTTCAAAGTACTAATACAAATAAGCATTCTTAGTACACCTCATTACTCTTAGTACAGAGTAAATGTTGATATAAAATAGATTAAATCTCCAAGATGATGAAGAGATTTCTACACCAAAAAAAATCCAGGTTTTTAAGCAGAAGATAGAAAAGGAAAACAAAAGCCATAAGAAATGATTATGCTCATTGAGTTGACCATGTTTACTACAGTACCTTATACAGTCTATCGACACATATTGAATTGTCATGCACACAAACAAATACATTATCTTCTAATACTTTTCTGATATATTACTGTTATTCAGGCACTTTAACAAATTCAGGGCCTCCAAAAAAGCGCCATAAAGGTTGGTCACCAGAATCTCCATCATCTACTGAAACTTGGAACTTGCAGCTCAACCCACAAGTTCCGAATAGAATTAAAAATGGTAAGCTATAACCAGGGTAATGTAGATATTCGTTTCATTATTCAGAAAATAAAGGGGAAAAAGAAGCAACATGCAGATTCTCAGTACAGTTTTGAAACTTGTTTAATACCTACATTACCAGAATTATTTATGTGCTTCATTTCCATTTATTTCTCTTTGATGTGTCTGGGCTTAACTCTCATTAGGATCCAATCATTGAGTCATTATTAACAAACCACAACATACACCTGTATCTATCTTTAGACACCTAAACACCTTTGAGAAATTAAAGTTAGTGTCGTAAGTTAGGTCAATATATCATCCATTGTTTCACTTATCTGTCACAGTCTTCTTGGCACTTACTTGGATTCTATGGCCTAGATAAAAACTAGAGTGACATGCAGTGCAACAAGCTGGAATGTTTTCCCCAGAGTGTTTTCTTTTAATGTGTTCTTGTTTAAATTAAAATTACCATAAATAAGTTAGGATTGAACAAATGCTGAATCTTATTTTTTTCTGTATAGCAAGAAATCCTATTTAGAATCTGTAAAACTAGATATATCATACAAGGCCATGAATCATTACTTTGCATTGATATCATATGTCTCTATATTCATGCATTTGTTAGCTGAAAAAGTATTTATAAACTTATATTTAAAAATCTTTGGATGCATGTGCAATGTTTAAGGCCACAACAATATAATTCATCCTCCAAGAAAGTGAGCATAGCAGTATGGATTGTAGTAACAGTTAATGAAATGTGTGTTATAACTACAATATTAAGTAACACTGATAACAAATGTGGATGTAAGATAATGCCGAATAACTTCTTTTTGAGGAAATCATTATTAGACTTGTCTCCAGTAATATTATGTGTAAAATCTTAGATGGAGGAAGCCTATCATCTTTACCACATTCTGCTTTGGTGGGGCCAGCCTCATCTCCGATGGTGGGCTCAGGAGAACCGGTCTCAGTTCCTGACAACTTGCTGAAAATCTGTAAAGCAAAGCCAGTTATTTTTAAAGGTAAAAACAAACAAACAAACAAACAACAACAACAAAAAAAACAAACAAAAAACTACAAACACTCAACAAAACCTTATATATTTTTTATAAGAGATGCAAAGATAAATCCTACTGCCAAATACTGCTTAACCTCTCACTTGTTAAATATCTACTATTAAAACCATTTAATTCACACACAGAAAATTATGAAATTAATGTGATATGTACAAATATTGTTCATTTCACAGGTCATGGAAACTTCCCATATCTCTGTGGGAACATTAATGATGTGATAGTGAGTCCTTTGCTGTACACCTGTTACAGAAATTCACAGTCTTTGTCTAGAGCATATGAACAATATGGTGCATCCACAATACAGCCTATTTCAGAGGAAATGCAGCTCTTACTGACTGTCTACTACCTTGTTCAGCTAGGTAAGGTTATTTTCTAAAGCTAAATAAATTGTTATTCTTGAAGACCAGACACAAATTGAAATATAACCATAAAAATTTCATCTTTTCATATAATTTGGGATTTCAGCAATTAAAAATAAAAAGTAAAACAGCTGTAATTCATTGTTCTTGCACACAGTCCATGGTTTAGAAGTAGAATTATGCTGACTCAGGCAGTACTCAACCTCTTAAGTATTTATAATAGCCAGGCTCCAATTATGACAGTTTTACTTGAGCCTCACAACACTTCAAAATGAAAGATAAGGTTTGCATCTTCCAATGTCAGTAGGCATGCTTGCATAAATCTGAAGAAAGACCATCTCTAAAAAATACTTATTTTGAAAAACAAATGTTTTTAACTCAACAGCTTTGTTCATTTTTTTTGTAATATGAACATTTTCCTCTTAATTTTTTTTTAGCCTCAGACCAGGTCCCTCTGATTGAAGATCTGGAACAAATATTCATGCGTTCATGGCGGGAATCCCACCTGTCTGAAATCCGGCAGTACCAACAGGCAATTCCACAGACCTTTCCTCAAGTGCCCAGCCAGATCGCACCAGTGACCTCAGCCCAGCTTCCCTGGCTGGCAGGCCTGGCAGCTAGCTCCTGTAATGACAGCGTCCACATCATCGAGTGCAGCTACTCTCTGGCTGAAGGGCTTTCAGAAATGTTTAAGCTGCTCATTGAAGGAAAATTAATAAAGACAAACTATGTGGTGATCATATGTGCTAGCAGAAATCGAGCCATCGATTCCTGCATTGTGATAACAGGTGAGATTCCAAGGGTGTATCTCCAGGCAAAACTGAATCATTCAATGTGATGAGGAGTTTCAGTAAGCTGCCCCAGCAAACCAGAGCATTGACCAACAAATAATGGGTTTGATGAACCCAAGATCAAGCAGCACAATTGGGTTTCTTCCCCAGTGATCACATTCTGCATGAATTATCTGTTTTCTTACCAAGGCATCTGAGACAGCACTGCTACAAATTATGGCAAGTTACAAGCACACACACTGTGTCAAGCTCTCCTGCTCTGTGTGACTGGGATATTACTGTGAGTGGAGGCCTAAACACTTTTTTAGCTTCTAAAATACAGTCTTTCAACCTTATTGCCTTCAACAACCTGTTGAGGGCTATGCTGATAAATTACCTGAATATCCATACAAAGATTAATTAATATCTTTGACTATTTGCATGTTCTTTTTGTGTACTGTGTCAACAAGTATGGCCTAAATTGGAAAAGAAACATATAGACTTATAAAATACGAATCTGTCTTACTGATGCATGGTATATTTGTGTGTAGGAGAGAAAAATATTGATCTCTGCCACTTTTATGGGGGGAGGATTCATTTAGCTGGGATCTATTTTTATTATGACTAGGAACATTTTTACTTTAGTTTGAAGTGCTTTCAAAATGACTTTTTTTTTTCTTTCTTTTTTTTTTTTTTTCTTTTAGGAAAGTATCAGGCAAGAATCCTGTCTGAGGGCATGCTTACTCCTTCAGACTACCAAAAAGAAGTTAACTATCAGCTGGTCACAGGGAAAGTGGAAACTCTGGGGTCCTTCTTTAGCACCCTCTGCCCAGGTACATAATATGCTACAAACAGGCGTGTTTCCAAGTCCCTGAATTTTTTGAGTAAGTGAAAATAGCTGTACTACTGTTCCACTAGCAAGACACTATTAGAAATAAATAAAAAACACAGGACAAAGTTGTGAAAGTACATTTGAATTGAAGTTCCTCCCAAAATTGTCAGTTTCTAAAATGCCTTAGTTTCATGAAAATATGCCAGTAAGTAGCTGAACGCATTACACTTAGGTATGCACATCCATTCATACAATATACAAGTCTGTATCCATGTGAACGGATATAGATTTTTTAGCCAAAAGCACATAATTCATTTAGACCATGATAGAAAGAATTATTTCATTGAAGGAAATATTTGTCCTTTGAACTTATCATACTGTGAGCTTGATTATAATGCCTGGGAAAGAAAAGAAAATTTCAGAGAGCGAGGGTTACTGGATCATTTTTTAACTGAGCATACTGAGGATTACTGCAAGCAGGATTATCTAAGAATAGATTCAGCCACATGGAAAATGTAACTACATCACACAACTAGAGCAAATGCAGCATGCAGTCTGTGTAAAAGGCATGTCACAGTCCCCTTCTCCATGCATATCACACCAGTATATCTGTATTTAGAAGGCAAGAACACTTATGGATATGTCATGGTATTTTGACTAGTCACTTAAGAGAAACCCCTTTTCCTAAAACCATCGTGTAGTTATGTCAGTGTCACTGTTCCTAACATCTTCAAGGTATGGTCCTCAGAATCACTTCTGCTGCTGTTTGAGCAGAACAAGTAAATGAACGTCCTAAAAGGACGTCCCACATCCATTGTGTTGCACTTCACAGGGCAGACCCTGCCATTCTAAGCTCTGCAGCAGACATGTTCAAAGATCTTTTCAACTGCTGAGAAAATACTAAGTCCTCCAACAGGCACACAGTATTTTCTGCACAGCTATCATCTGTAAGCAGGGTCCCTGCTGGATAGAATAGGATGTATTTGCTGATGTGCTTAGTTCAGTAAGACATACCTTGCTTGCTTCTGCATTGTATGTGGCTACAAAACTCTCATTTCTCTTTCAGCTTTATAGGGATTTTTTTTTTTTTTCTCTCAAAAATGTTAAAGATGTAATAATGTTTATGCTCTGCACGAGATTTTCAAAACCTTGTAATCCTTATTAGCAAACACTGCAGCTCAATGGTCAGGACATAAATTAAGTCACTTTCAAGTCTTTGTTGTTGCTGATTTAGATTAGGGCCTTGGAGCTAGTTTTCTGATATCTTCTATAAATGTCCTCGGCAGAGGTCTGCATAGATGATCTGTCATTCCCTGGCCTGATATACGTTTTATTAGTATTAATACAATTGAAAACGATGAGGATTCCTGTACAAAGTAGCCAATAAGTTAAGGGCAGGACAACTACCTAGCATATATAAAGCTCTTTAAGACCTACAAAACAAAGTCAGTATGAAATGCAGCTGTTATTAACCTGGATGTTTATACCACTGTACTTTCATTTTGATAGAGGGTGACATTGATCTTTTGTTGGAGAAGTTTTATCAGGAAAACCAAGGGCACATCTCTTCATCGCTGTCTGCTTCAGTGAATAAATCAACAGCACTGAATGGAACTGGAGCAGCTGTGTGCACAAGTAAGGAGTACCTTCTAATCAGGTAACAGAGTTGGGTACTTGAAACTAGGTCATTAGGTGTGCAGGTAGGTACTTCTGGGCAGAGTCCTAGGCTCTTGAAGAGTTCTGTCCTGAGGTCATCAGGAACTTAGTTCTTGGGATATGCAGATTTACACTTGATGGATGCTTTGCTTCATTCCATCAGATACTGTACTCCCTGAAGCTCTAAGTCTTACTTCTGTGGCAGCAGAATGCTGTTGCACAAGTTCAGTTTCAGCTCTTCAATATTTAAGGGATTTACAGGGCCAAAATGCCCCAGTGCAGAAAGATTTCTTTTCATGTTCCATATAGATTTTCAAAAATTGGAACTTTGACTCATAAGCAAAGAACCTTAAAGTATAGCTCAATTATTCTTTGCCAGGCTCTAAGATTTTGCATTAGGTTAGACTTTGCATGTATATCTAAATGGAATTTTGTCACTTTCCAGGTTATGAGATTGAACGGCATCAGATTCATCCATTCCAGCTAGCAGTGGCTCAGAAACTGCTGTCTCATATTTGCTCAATTGCTGACTCCAGCACTCAAAATCTTGATTTGGGTTCCTTCGAGAAAATTGATTTCTTGATTTGTGTTCCACCCTCTGAAGTGACCTATCAGCAGACTTTGTTTCATCTCTGGCACTCAGGTGCTTATTTTATTTGGAATTACAGTTAAACCATTAAAAACATTTGCATATGGAAACACTGATGTTTGTTCCGTTTCTTTAGGTATTTTATTAGAACTTGGATTAGAAAAGGAGCATCTTACAAAGCAGAGAGTAGAACAGTATGTTATGAAACTAGATGCAGATGCCCAGATTAAGTTCAAAGTCTTTTTACAAAACTCTATGCAGAATCCACACACGCTGTTTGTCTTAATCCACGATCATGCACACTGGGATCTAATGAGGTAAGAAAACTGCAACTTCAGAAAAAATATTATTGTTTGCATTAGTGCTCAAGATCAGATTTATTATTTATGTCTTCCTTCATCTCTGCATTTTTCTGCTAACTCTCTCTTCCCGTGCATTGAATAAATGTGTTCTCTTTTAAGGTTCTTCACGACTTATTTTTGTTCTGCTTGTCATATTATGCCTTAGAGGAACATTTCAGCTTTCCTTGCTCACCATTCATATCTTCTTTCAGCCACGGCTATTGTTTTTCTGGCTGGTTGTCGTTTGTTCAAAGGAAAGCTTTCTGTGAAAGTACACAAAATTCATTATCCTCTGTCAGTGTCCTCCAGACTGTAGAATGTGCAGACACCCTCCACAGTGACTAGTGAGCCAACACTGCTGCTTATGTTTTTGACTTTGTAGGAATTGAATGCTTCTGCATGTACATGATTTCATGTAAATGTCTCAAGGGAGCAGGGAGATTTCTGTCCAATGTTTACAAAGTTCCCTGTCAGTTCACTTGCATAGCTCCTTGTTTCTTTGCCTTCTTAGCAGTCTGCCTGTTGAGAAGATGGGCTGCTTTTGCTTTGTGTCTCCTGAGGCACTGGGGAAGTTGGAGAATGTGCTGAATTCCAGAAACACCAGCATGTTCCAACTTTGCAAACATCATAGTGTTTCTGAAACTAAAAACTTTTGAATTTTGCTTGTGAATGAAATGACAAGACTGGTTACGAACCAGTGTTTTCATCAAACCTGTATTTTTTGCATATGTGAGTGTTTCCTGTTCAACTTCTCTATATCTTAGGAACTTACATCATGGCCCTTAAGACATATAACGTCCCTTAGTGATAGAGATGTACCTGTATTGCTACTAAGCTCTGATATTTTTTTTTTTCTTTTATCTAAAAGACATGTAAGTGGCAAATATTGAAGTGATTATTCTGTACAGCAGGATTCATGCCCCCTAACTGAAGTCAGTTAAGTAAGGTGCCTAAAAGAGGAGTTTAACTGCCTGGGATTGCCCACATAGATCCAAGAGAGACATGGGCATTTCTGAAAGCTGGCATAGGTCTTGGGAGGAAACAACAAATTCCTGGAATTACTTATCTCCATGTGTTGATAACAGGAGCTTGCACTGACTAGGATTGTAACTTGGTCCCTGCAAGGAAATGCCAAAAATTAAATAACATGAATTTGGACTGAAGTCTTATTCTGGAGCAATGAATTGACTGTAGGTGTCCTATGATACTGGCATTTGACCTAACAATAACTACTCTTCATTTTGTGTCACAGGTAGCTTTCCTCTGTCTTTCTGTTGTACTGACTTACAGCCTGTCATTTTCTATCTTTATTTTGTAAGCAAGAATTATATTGTCTCAGGGGCAGTTCTAACAATCTGGCCAAATTTAGTAGAGACTATGTGATTATTTGTAACTGCCATAATGTCAGCTTCCTTTCATCCTTTCTCTCTCATATTCTGGTGGTTGTAAGAGACTGGTAATTTGCTAGGTAGGGAGTTAACCAGACTTACAGAAATTTTCAGCTGCACTGAAATAATTTGCATTTCTTTTCCCATCCTTCTATACAACAAAAGCAGGGTAAAGAATGGAGTCCTAAATTCTTTGTATATGTTTAACTTCAGTTTCTCATCCAGGTTAAAGCTGTCCCATGGACACAAATGTTCCCTTGTTCCAATCACTTTGGAGAGTTTTGGATTTCTTTTTTGCAGTGCTATGCATAGCCTTTATCCTCAAACAGAACTGTCTACAGGACTTGTTGATAGACTGTTGAACTGCAGGGAGGTGAAAGAGGCGCCAAATATTGTGACACTCCATGTGACTTCCTTCCCCTATGCGCTCCAGACTCAGCATACTCATATCAGCCCTTACAATGAGATCCACTGGCCTTCTTCATACAGCAATGTAAGATGGATGCTTTAAGGTGCTTTTGTGAGCTTTTTATAAAAAAAAGCTCACATGCATTTACATACTTGGTAAAACTTCGGAGGCCCCATGATTTTTGTGAACAAGAATGAACTTTGCATAGCATATTTTGTTTGTTTGTTTAGCCTGTGACAAGTTCTTTTTTTCCTCTTGTTTATTTTGTCATTTCTTGCCTTTTTTTCTTTATTCCTTTTATATCTCCTATAAACTGTAGTAGCTTTGCTAAAAATCTTTGAGCTACATAAATGGAAACCATTTGAAAATCATCAACATCTGAAATGTAGATACATGAATTTTCTTGATATGTGTGCATATTTTACCTGCATAACTCTTCTATCTATATATACGTGCATATGGAGAGAGAGCAGAGAGAGAAAGAAATGAAAAGATGGAATCAAACTTCTTTCCTTTAAAAAAAAAAAAAATAGCTGTTTCTTTCTCTCTTTGTTTTTGTTTGCATCTGAGTGTATGTATTCTTGTTAGAGAATGTGATTGCAAATATACCAGATACCAATGGTTAATCATTAGTACATTAATAATTGCTAGCTTTAAATTGTTATTGCTTCCTTTCTTTTAGGGTGTAGATTTATACCATGAAAACAAGAAATACTTTGGACTGTCAGAATTCATTGAATCCACTCTTTCTGGCCATAGTATTCCACTGCTTCGGTACGACAGCTCTTTTGAAGCAATGGTCATGGCTTTGGGAAAGAGGTAAAGTACACTCCTTGGTTTAATGCAGAAAATTTTATTTTTCTAGTGTCTTGAGTTACTAGCTAGAAACCTTTTTTTCTTTTTTCTCGCTGCTCCACAAATCAACTGTGTATACAAGGGCATTTCACTTCTTCATATTTTCTTTAATATTTTTTACGTTTGGCCTGTAATCTAATTAGTCTAGGCTGCCTCTTACCATGAACATGCACATTGTTCAGCCTGTCTTAATGTGTGTACTTGGATGGGACCAGTAGCTACTTCTATATTACAGTAATCCGAAATTACATTATCATATTATTATAATAATTTCAAATGCATTCTCACTTTTGTCCAGTATTATCACTTGCTGACCCTAGCTGATTTTGTTGTGTATTATTTGTGTATACTGACTAAGTGGACCACAAAGAAAAGGACATCACTATGTTTTGTGCACTTAAATCAGTGGTAAAAAACTTCAAAGCATCATCGCAGTTTGAAAATACGCCAACAGTTAAGTTTCCTTGGTTCTTGCAAAACAAGTCTAGAATCACTGCACACGAATGCATGCAACTGTGGATAAACTCTTTGGGATCTATGACAAGAATGAGTCAGGACAAGTAGAATCTTGTGAATTCATATTGCTAACTGACGGAAAATGTCCACACAACTTCTGGAGCTTGCTACTGGGTGCTGTGGAGATCTGATCACACACATCAGGTGCTTTTCTGAGCAAGACATAGTTTCTCTTTGTACTGTGCACTCAGGTTCCCTTCTATGACAACCAGAGCAGAGGAAGCTCTTACATATCCACGTCTCTCCCTACTGTAGAGTGGGGATTGAGACAGGCTGTACCTAGGCTCAGAAACATGGAGTGCTCATTGAACATTGCCTATATATTGAGCCTATTGAAAACAAGTTCAGGGCTTTAGTAAGAAAGCAAGATTAAAAAACACCTAAGGATAACACATCATGAAGAATACTGTTCTCATTGACAAATGGCTTTATTTTGATTGATGGTATTACTGAGTGCATTAGCAAATATTCTGTGATAAATTTTGTAACAGCAGTAAAGTATTGGTTACTTGAAGTGATGTAACATTACTGAACTCTTTGCTTATTAAATCTGTACTGAGAAATAGAGAGACAACATCAGTTCTGATTGTGTAATGATGTATTGCAAGAACTATCAAATTGCACTTTGGTGAGAGTCTGTTGTACAGTAAATATGAAGGATTCTTTACAGGAGGAAATCCTAAGTTTACTATATTATGGAGAACATTAGCTTTTTCACTTTAGTCTTTAATACTTCACTATTTAATTCGCCATTTATTTCAGGTTTCCCAGATTACACAGTGCAGTGATAAGGACTTTTGTCCTCATACAACACTACTCTGCAGCTATGATGGCAGTGTGTGGTCTTTCTCAGATGAAGAATTACACCTCAGTTGAAACTCTGGAAATCACCCAAAACCTAATAAACTCTTCAAGACAATGTCCTAGTGGTCATGGCCTCATGGTAGTGTTGAGAATTCCATGTACCCCGCTGGCTGCAGTGGCATATGAACGTCTGTATAATGTAAGGGAAAGACTAGCCCTTGAAGATAACTTTGAAATAATCTTGGGAAATCCTAATTCTGGAATCACAATAGGGAAGCACTTTGTGGAGCAACTAAAGGTAACTTGCAGAATGAAATATACTGGGAAGCTTCATTAGATGGGTAGGTGGGGAGACTTTATCGGTGAGAGTTATGGTTGTAAGCTGAAGTGTGGTTCTTACTTGTAAAACTCAAAACTACTGTAAGGAGGATGAGTTTTATCTTTTAGTCATATAATCTGTGATTCCTTTACTCTCCTTCCTCTGGTTATGTTCTGGTTACTCAGTTGAATATTAACTCATATATCTACAGCTTGGTTGCCAGCAGTAACCCTCCCAAACACCTGAACTGCTTTTATTTATAACAATAGGGAAAACAGCCAAATAAAATTGTCACTGTCTTCTCACAAAGTTATTGTAGTTTAAAAATATTTTCATCAATGACCCGTTGAGGTTTATATTATTCTTCTCACCAGCAGATGGCATGAGGGCACCAAATCAGTGATGCCAGCTATGGGTGCTACAACACCCTGGTATTCGCAGCTCAGGATCTGCTTTATATTTTCTGGACCATGTGTTGTTTCATGGATTCATTTATATGCTTTAGGTCTAGAGTGTTGGGTCATCTGTGTAACAAAAGCCTCTGATATTTCCTTGCTCTTCATAAGATTACCAACATCTGATCACCAAAGCAAAAATCTGTATCATGCCTAATGTGATGTTAGACAAAGTCATTGGAGATACAGGGCCTAAATGACTTTTTTTTTTATTATTTTATTTTTATTTTTTATTTTTATTTTTCTTCTGAAACAAGCAAACAAAAAACAAAACCAACTAGTGTTAATTCTGAATCACATCCTGCTTGTCTTCACAGACATGCAACAACAGAGTTAAATGTACAAATGTCAGACGCTGAATTGTTTTGCTGTTGCTTCTCCTGTGCATTCCTTATATGTAGGTCAGTCTCACAGCAAAAAGTACTGACTGATGTGAGTAAAGCTTTATAGCCTGATGCTAAACATTCAAATCACAATAATTATTGAACTTCTCATGAAGTTACCATGAGAAGTGACAACTTTGGTGAAGAGCAGGAGTCTTCAGAGGGTATTAAGTGAGGACAGTGGTATATGTGTGTTCAACACTTCCAGCTTCCTGCTATTACTCTAAGGTCAAAAGGTTTCATTCCTAACCCATTTCCCTCCTTGGACTCAGACACCCATACTTTATCTGCTATAAGAAGCAAGTCTCTGTTTCTTCTATCCCCCGAAGCTCATCCTCATCTTCACTGTCTCATACACTACATCCACTCTATCTGTGTATGCTCTAGCCTCAACACTGTGCAGATGGGAGTCAAGGAGACTTTTCAGACCAGAACATACTGTCCCAATCTCCCCAGGCTTATAACAGTCAGACTGCTACCTGAAACTCTTTAGGAACTGTGAAATCTACCTATATTGAAATTGGCTCTGCTATGTGGCTTACCTTGGTGGAACTTCCATCTACGTACAAATTGATTCATATCATGGATGATAAAATGTATTTTTTTTCTGTGCCATATCAGTATGTCCAACAGCATCTCTTATGCAGGTCTGGCAGAAAATTGAAGATGTGGATTGGAGGCCACGGACCTATCTGGAGTTGGAGGGTTTGCCTTGTATATTAATATTTAGTGGTATGGATCCACAGGGGGAGTCTTTGCCACGGTAAGAAGATCTGGTATTTTCTCAGTGGATTTTTTTTTGTCCATTGCTTTCCAAATGTCTAAAAATTAACTATTTAAATGCTTGTGGAAGAATAAAACAGATTTCAGTGTTGAGATGTTGCTTTTTCCATTTTTATGTCACAAAGACAAGAAGCTTATTATTAATAATAATCCCCTGCTTATAGAAAGATACAAATAAGTGTTATGAGAGTTGTCCCACCATATAGGAATGAGTAAGGGTATGTCAAAAAAAAAATCTATAGCTACTTCAGACACCAAAAGGTAGAAGAGACATCTGCAGGATGCTGGCATATGTGCTACAGGACATGTGGAGAGATCCATGCCTTCTGGAGTTGAAGCTGGAAGGCAGACAGGATGTCCTGGGGCCACCAAAATAGCACTACATGTTTTTGTATGTTTAATTGAATCCCATTCTGTGTGTTAGGCTTAGAACCCCAATTATACCCTTTTTCTTGTACTGATGCTAATGTTCAGTGCACTGAACATTAAGTTAATCTGCTTAACTGGATTAAGAATAATAAAACTGTGCACACCATAGTGGTAAACCTATTAAGCACCAAAGATCTACTGTGCTCTATCTCATCCATAGTTTAAGTAGATGATTAAAAAAATTCCCCTTCAGCTGCATCTGGAAAAGAAAGAAAGTAGATTATGGTGAGTTTTCATATTACCCCATCTGTTTCTCTCCAGATCACTGAGATACTGTGACCTACGTTTAATAAATTCATCTTCTTTGGTAAGGACAACCTTGGAGCAAGAACTTGGTTTGGCAGCATACTTTGTGAGCTCAGAAGTTCACCCAGAGAAAGCAGTTGTGAATGATGTGTTAGAAAGTGACCCAGAGAAACTAAGCAGCACTGATAACGAAGATGAAGAAATAGCAACAGAAGGTATTGCTTGTAGTAATAATAAAAGAAGTTGTAAAATGATTGAGTTGTATTAGAAAAGGCAAGTTTATGTGTGATATCTAGTCAGTAAAGGTTAGCCAGTGAGTTAGCCTTACTGAGTTACCTCTGCTCCTCACTTTTGCTTTATCTCAGTGAACCACTGTTCTCTCAGCTCACCTTGCTTCCTGCCCAGAGACTGCTGCTGCTGAGGCATTTTATTCTGTCACAGTCATGCTTCTGCAGGTATTATTTCTCTGCTAATTGGTTCTGTCCTCTTTTTTTTTTTTTTTCCTCTCTGTGCTTTGCCATCTGGGAAACAGTGAGTTGGCAGCAGGAACACCTCCACCAAAACTCTCTCACTGATCCTGCCTAACCTATCCTTAGATACTGACAGTGTTGAAAATTCTCCCAAAGGGAACTGTTCAAAGTCAAGCTGAATAGTCTCTAGTTTGTAAAGAATTAAACATCATGGCTAGAAAAAATAACTGAATGTAGCAACTTCAGAGTGCTCCTTGAGTACTCCTGAGTGCTGTCCATGAATTCAAATGGAAATGGTAGAGTTGGCAAGTTTATCAGTTTTTAAGAGAGCAATTAAAACCTATGTATATGTAAACATACAGTGATTTACCCAGAAAATTGATTTTTTATTTGGGTGAGAATTGATGGATGTTATGAGATACCATTAATTTCTTAACAGTTTTTCTTTACTGTTTGTAGTACATTGCAATTGCAGAAAACAATTAATTTTAATTCCTGTAAATTAGTTAAATCTCAAATTGCTTACTTTCATTTCCTTTTTTTTTTCTTTTTTTCTTTTTTTCTTTTTACTAATGAGGCAGAAGAGGAGACCTTGTTACTGTTCATTTATTGAACTCTTACTCATTTATAGCAAAGAGAGCAGAACAAGCAGAACAGAAATATTTACTTTAATCAAACAAATACTTTTGATGTATGAATGAAATACCTATGGTCATACTCCGTCTGTCTACAATAGAAGCCTGTTTTAAGTGGGATGAATACCTCTGTCCATTTAGTTGAAGAAAGAAAAGACTATATGTGATCTGAGTCAAGGGTGCACTGAAGTTAGGTATCTAAGTTGTAAGGCTGTTTTCCTAGTCCATTAACTATGGTATGCTCCTCAAGAGCTCAATTCAGAGCAGCTAAGATGATAGACTTAGCAGTGCTTATGTCTCTGGTTATTATGGTAAAATTGTACAGAAAAAAGCATTTTGACATAGAAGCCTAAGCTATGAACCTCTAGCAAATATTCTTGGTGGCTTTCTAAATATAGACTGTCATTACCAAAAGCTGAGATGTAATTTGTCCATAGAGCTGTAATGTAAGGGGTAGGAGGTAATTTCATAATGTACTGCCAAAATGGAGGTCATCATCAGTTGGCTTCCCTGATACTAAATTTGTGAGGAAAGTAAGGCATAGGTTTGAAAGATAAAACATGGTTGAGACACGTCTGGAAATTGCCAGCTCCTGGCAGCAGAACTGATTTCGTGAGGCTATTGCAGCTCAGTGTAGTTAGATTAGACGGCAGGCTGATCCAAAACTGCATGGCAGGAACAGATACTTTCCACATTGTAAACGGTGTCAGAATGAGGCCAAAATCCAGACAAACTTGTGTGCTTTTTGCTGCTTCAGTAACATATCCATAACTTCTTACAGGCTTAAATCATGTTTTGTTTTTGCTTTCCCCTGCTACCATTCCTGAAACAGGTTCTATTTCAGAAAAGAGAAGTCCTATGAAAAGAGAAAGATCTCATTCCCATGACTCTGCATCTTCATCTCTCTCTTCAAAGGCTTCCAGTAAGACCTTAAAATAATCTCTATTAAGTTATTGTTAGGATATTAAAGAGACCTTTTATTCAGCTCGTTAGAGAAAGAATTAAAATCGTAAATCACTAAACTTTTGGCAAGGCCTATTTTAATGGTGTCAATAAAGACAACTTAAAAATCAACAACAACAAACAAACAAACAAACAAACTTAAAAATCAGACTTCCAAACTATAAGAAATAAAATGTTTTCTTGCTTGAAAAGTGATTATAGGGTGGAATACCTAAAAAATCATTTTTTAATGTGGGACACTGAGGCATGAATCCTGAGTTACTACTGAAATGGCTGACTGTGTTCACTGAATCTATAACAATTTATGAACAAGAAAACATGCCTCACATTTTTAAAAAATCTTTTTAAAATCTGTGGGAGAAAAAGCATGCTCAGTCTTGTTTGTGTTTTTCTGTTTTTGGTTTTGCTCTGGAATGTTCACTCATTAATTTTGCACTGTTTGGAAACTTCTTTAGAGGTGGATCACTTTTTAATCTTTGTTTTCTTTTTAATCTGCAAATTGACATAGAAAGCATGAGGTAATGTTGAGAACTACTAGGGCTTTTTGTCTGATAAATTTCTTTGCATGCTTTTTATGCAGGTAATATTAGGAGAGTTGAGTGAAGTACAGAATATTAATTGTACCATAACTATATAGGAGTTGCGATGTCATGCATGTTGTTTTCCAGTGAAAATAAAATCTTTTTGATCTAACTGTAGTTTTCACCATGCTGACATGCATATTTTGCCTGATTTCTTTTCTACAGGCACAGTGGTTTTTACAAAAGGAAAAACAAAACAAAACAAACAAACAAACAAAAAAACCTTGAAGACATTTTTATAAACTTTCTCACCACTTTAATTTCAAAATATGTTTTTCTTCTTTAAAGTCATGCTGTTAGTACTTGTTTTTCTGTAAGAGCCTGTTAGTACTTATTTTCTTGCATTCCTTTAAACAACAGTTTATGTAATTTTATAGTGGTCTTGAGAGTTGATGGTATCTGATTAACTCTTGACTCAAGTGGGGAATGGATGAGGGAAGGGGAGGACAGGACAACCACTGACAGTTTCCACTTCAGTATTTGGAAAGGTGCTTGCTGCACTGAGACAGATAGTTCAAACCAGTCCTATTAATACTTCCTGTATGATTAAGGTGAAAGATAGCAGGAACAGGGGTGAGGTTGCATTACTTGACAGGCACCCTGTCAAAGTGATTTTTCAGTGTTTATGACATTGACTAGATGACATTGTTGCCCTGTATTGAAATATATTTTTTCTTTTAGTTACAGCATTCTGCAATGAGTCATCACCTCCTTTCGTAACAGCAGGAGATACAGCAAAATCCCCCCACCTAAGCAACAACACTGAAGAAACTACAGACAACCATGAAAGGCAGAAGCAGAAGGTAGACAAGGGAGCCCAAACTACAGTCAGCAAACACTTACCACCGGTAACAGAACAACTGGATACGAAACAAAACATAAAAAGTGCCCAAATTTCCATCACCTCCTCATCCTCTTCACCTTTCTCCTCCTCTTCTTCCTCCTCTGCGCCTACTCACAACTCCTTCATCCTACAGACCTCTCAGTGCTCCATGACCAAAGCATCAAAACAGCCTCCCATAGTTTTCCTGCCCAAACTGGTTTATGATATTATTACCTCTACGGACAGCAGTGGACTTCCCAAATCATCTTCCCTCTTGCCTTATCATTCTGTTATGTGGGCAAGTTCTTTTCGTCCTCTTATGAGTAAGATGATGACTTGCACGGAGCAGTCTCTATACTACCGCCAATGGA
Source organism: Oxyura jamaicensis (assembly GCF_011077185.1). Lineage (NCBI taxonomy): Eukaryota > Metazoa > Chordata > Aves > Anseriformes > Anatidae > Oxyura > Oxyura jamaicensis. Next base: position 103,956,794 of record NC_048895.1, read on the forward strand.
CGGTGCCCAAGCCAATCCATATGGACTACAATAATAGGAATGAGGGCAGAATGGACACCTTTCACCCAAGGAGGCTGCTGCTGAGTGGGCCACCACAGGTGTGTAATAAGAGCAAAGTATTATCATTCATTTATTTTGTTTAATTTTATTCTCTGAAAAAAATATATTAGTATTCATTAGTATTCATACTTGAGACATTTTTGGTGAAGAGTAAGTTGCTTATGTTTTATTTTATTTCCTTATTTCCTAACTCCCTTCTAATAAAATAATCTTTCTTTACTGCTTATTAGTCTAAGTTCAAAGACAATGAAGTTGGAGCAATGTTCATTTTCTGTCAGGCTCTCTCCCTTAAAATGTTTTAAAATATAGTTTTTGCAGAAGATATATTGCATGTATCATTTCAGTTTGCTAAAGATTAATAAGCATTTACATTTTGAATAAAAATCAAAGATCTGAACAAAACCACTTTCTTATGATCAATCTAAAGATAGTTGAGAGTTTGCAATTAAGGTATTTCTCTGTCTCCTCCACATGGCAGACAGAAATAGAAACTGTTGTAAATAACACATGCAAGAAAGCCTGTTCATTAGCAAAGCTGTATTTACGAGATGAGTGGCAGACTCAGATTTTTAAAATTTATTTCAAAAGATGCATGGAAATCATGCAAGGAACTAAGACGTTCCTTGTCTTTTAAATTTTCTAATCTCTGAGCCAGGTGTCTCTCAGTTCAATTCATGTTATATGCTAAAGTTAATATTGTGCCTCTCGTGTTTTGCTGGAGTACCAAGCAATGGAACTAGGAGTACCAGGCTAGGAGTACCAAGCTAGAAAGAGGTCCCATGCCTACTGAGAACATATAGACATCCTGGGAACATCAGAAGTCAAAAAGTATAAATCAAACAAGGCAAAGATTCATGTTTACTGTTATTCTAACATCAAACAAAATAATTAATCTAAAGATAGTTACTGATTTAACACTCTTCGCTGCCAATCCATTTCAAAAATAAAGTATACGTTACTATTTATTAAATGATTGTACATCTGAAATTAGGGTTCAGTAAAGTAAGAAGAGCATAAATGGGCTTTTCATGTTGGAACTTCCTGCAAATGTTACTGTAATGTGTGAAGGATTCCAGAAAGTAGTCTGATTAGAAGTTTTACACTACTCTCCATTCCTTTGATCTAAATTATCTGTGTTTGCCTGCCAAAGATTGAGGAATTACATGATCAAGAAAATAAATGTCATATAAAGTTGCTGCACAAAAATGAATACATTCTGGAACAGGTTGCCAATTTGCATCCCTAAGAAAAACACAGGCTGTGACAACTTTTAATAGAATTTTATATGTATACACATCAAAACCCACAAAGATACTATTTCCAAAGACACCCTAAATATCCAGATTTGCTGGTAAGTAAATACCACTTTAGTATTTATTTGATCATAAAGCATTTTGTTTGGGGTCACAAATGCAAACCTGCGGTTCTCAGAAGAGTCATTCAGAGACTTCTGAAAGCATACTACACATCCACAAGAAGGATTTGTTGCTTAACACGTATGATACATGCAATTTAACTAATTATAACGAGACAGGCAACTTGCTTATTCATTGGCTCCCTGCCAAAGTATGGCATTCACCACTTTTTGCTGTCAGGTGAAACTTTTTTTTTTTATTTTTTTTATTTTTTTTTCAAATATGGAATATGGCTCCTGTAGACCCTCTGTACAACAGTGAATTTCACCCTTGATATCCCTTCCTTTACATGAAATTCCATCCCTTCTCCAGCTGTTTGCACAATGCGGGTTATTTCCTAGTCTTTTATTAGATCATAGAGTTGGATCAGTTCCTGAAGGACACTCTTCACATTTATATTTAATTTATATTTTCCAGTTCTTTATGAAGAATATACATGTTTCACAGAGAACACATTCACACACTGATGTCACAATTCACAGTTTAGGGGTATATCTTCATTTCACTAGGGAGGAAAAAGCAGCTTTGCTTCCTTCGGTATTTTAACCTCCCAAAGTACTAAAAACTCCTGTAAGCCCCCAAAAGAGATGTAAAAGTATGTTGGCTGTTTACTGGTTTAAGGTATAACAATACAGGATCTATTCTAGGATGTAGTTATAATAAAATTTACAGAAATTAGAATTTCCTTCTAAGAGATAAACAGAAAACTGTGGCATTCTTTTCAATGAAAAAAAAATATTATTAGACATTACTTACTGGAGGATTGATAACATCTCAGCCAAAGTATTCGAGTTCTTTTTCAAAAATTAGGAAGTAGTTATTTTCTTTATTAGACAGCAATTACTTTACTAGAATTCAAGTTAGGAAGCAATTTGCTGGTTAGAATGAAAAAATATGAAATAAACACAGGAAGAAAATTAGACATTAGTGAACCAAAATTATAATTCTCACTGTCAGGGCAATCAGTAGTAAAGTACACTTACCTTTCTCTCACAGAGACATTTTACCCTCTGGACTGGTCAAAATGTTCTGCCATAAGGCTACTTTTCATCTATCCAAACAGGTGATTAAATTCTCAAACACAATTGATTGTGATCCTGATATGTGCCTCTTGACATCAATTAAAATACTAATAAAACAGTGGGCTTAGAAGTTAAGCAATGGTCTGAGTACATCCTTTGGAATGAAATGATGTTGTAGACTTTCCACTGCATCATTCCAATATTTTGTTTTTCTTTTTCGTAGGTTCAAATTGAAAGCAAATTTGTTATACTGAATGCTTACTGAATGCTTGCAGTTTCTGCATTATAAGCTGTAGATAAATCCTGAAAAAGAGGATCTTCAAGTTTTGTTCTTGCTAAAAACTTAGATACATTTTGGATTTCCTCTACTCTTATTAAAACCTTACTACAATGGGCTTATATGCCATTCTTCTAATGTAATAAAAATATTAGGGAAATATTTAATATATCTTTTGTTAGCTGTCTTTTAGCAGAACATAGCAAGTGGAAACAAGGAGAAGAGCCAGCACCATTTGACCAGCTGTCTGTGGACCATCAGCATATTTTCTATGAATCACTACTGGTTTGCAGACCACAGTCTGAAAACCACTGCTGTGGTATGTGAAGAACTATCTCGCCCGGAAATTAAAACAGAAAAGCCTTATGGAATTATTTCCCCTTTGCCATATTTCTCCAAATGGGAAGACTGAAATCATTTGGTACTTTCTATCAATATGTAAGAGTAATAAAGTACTTCCAGTGGTCTGGAATATATATATATATATATATTTTAAAAAAAATAATTAGCGTTAGACCTGATACAAAGCACTTTTGAATGTCCTTTGTATGAATAAATGCGGAGGCACACATGCAATTTCTCTGACTAGAATCTCTCTGTCTCTGGTTCTTAGACTGTTTTCAGCTTATCATAGATATTTATGGAAAGTACAGTTCAGTGGTAAAAATCTTTGAAAGCTTTTCACTCCCATGGGCACAATGTGTCTTTGACACGAAAAAAATGGACCTTGATATCTCTAGAATTTTCTGTAGGAAGAATTTGAATTCATATTCTTTCTCTTGCTCGTGTCCCACAACAATCTTTGTGAATGAAGAACTGCAGAGTAAACATACTCTTAGTTTCTCATAGGCCAAATCACACCTTGTGTTTAGGATACAAATAGAAACCAAAATACAAAATCTTTGCAGGACCTGCAATCCTTGATTATCATAAGTTTTCTCAAGATTTGAGATTTTTACTTCTTAATCTTGTGTGATTTTCTTCTTTGCAGTCTAATTCATCATATATCTGTCTTCCAAATTCAGATAGCCAGAAAAAAAAGAGTAATACTTCCATTATTTGAGTATGTCTGGCCCCCAAGTGCCTTCTCCTGCTTGCAGGATTTCTTTGCAGATGCCCCATAAAACTGATCCAAAAGGGCAGTGACAGATGAGATGAGAACTCTTCAGAGAGATCTGGAAGCTCTGTTTGTTGACAGCTACTCCATACTTCCAAACAAGCAAAGACACTTTTTGCATTTCTGTTTTGTCTAGAGGTGGTGCATAGAAAAAAACAATATTATTAAATTTAAAGTCACATTTACCCATCTGGGCATGCTACAAATTCAAATGTTCAGGGCTCTTCCCTTCTGGAGTAAACACTGATTGTCAATAACATGTCATTTTTCTTTTTTCTTGTTCTCTAAATGAACTGGGAAAAGTGTTCTGTATTACAGCAGTTCATTTCTTCAGCAGAAAAATGCAGGTAAATGCAACTAGGTGGAGTCAAAATATGAATGTTGTCATGTGTTCAGCCTGAGCTGTCTGCTGACAGAAAAAAAAAAAAAAAAAAAAAAAAAAAAGATTCTGAAAATGAGAGACTTCTGCCCTTTCCCACCAGCATTTTCCATTCAGTGCTGCTAATATCAAACAGTCCATAAAGCTCACAGTATTGTCTTAGGCAGTTTTTATGTGACAGATAATGAGATTGGGTAAGATGTGATGCACAGAATATCAAAAGTGCATATGTTTTAGTTTCCTGGTTTGAGAGTAGTATTTAGTTCTGTGGTTTTCAACATTTCCAATTTGTGACCCTACAGCTTTGTATATTTGAGTCAATTGACAACTGACACCTTTCATCCAAGTACCACTTAGGGGTAGCCTGCTGACCACAGATACATTGTTGAAAACCATTGGTGAAAACCTGTTTCCTGAGGGAAAGGAAAAATACATGTACAGAGTAACTTTTAAACAGTTACTGAAGGGGAAAAGTAAGGTTTTCAGCCTGTTGATCTGTTGACAATTCTAAATATATACTTCAAAAAGATTAGGAATTATGGCTGTGTACTTTTGACAATTTGCCTCTCATTTGTTAAAAACTGGGGAGTTCTTAATCTGTCAGGCCACCCAGTGTTTAATGAAAAGATGGTGGGAAGCATTTAAAAAGAGTATGTTCATAATGGCATATAAGGGTAATCTCTGATTTGAGAAAGAAATGTAAAAAAGATTTTCTAACAGAACAAATCATGATCAAATTTGCCTCAGATATGGGAAGATAAAATGTTCTTTGTCTGCTTTATCAATAAATAGCCATTCCAGTGAACCTTCAAGCCTTATTCCAGTGTCAGTAGAAGGAGTCTCATCATTCTTAATGGATTTTGCATGAAAACCCAGACTAAGAGTTAGAAACGTCTGGTCTGTGGGCTGAGTATAGCCCATGCTCTAATTTCCTCTATTCAAAGCCACATTTTTTCTGTGTTACCCCTGGATAACATAGGGTTTTGTGCTAATACAAGGTCTACCAAGTGCACCTGAAAGGCTTATTTAACCCACAGCAGCAAACAGGGGACCCTTTTCCACCATTGGCAAAAAACTGCTTCATGTGCAATCTGATTTATTAAGAGCAACAGACAGTGACATAATAAATGTTTACTTGCTCATGATTCATCTGCAAAGCCTTAAATGAAAAATTTGGAAAATATTAAAAACATGGAAAATATTAAATACAATACTATTTCTAGTAATTCAACACACTATGCTTCTGACATGTCCTAGAAATAATGACAGTGAAAGCTGGACTTTCAATTCAGTAGTAATGTAGATGTAGTCCCAAATCAGACAGTTGTAGCAGGAGAATGTGCCATAGTGGATTTACGTGTTAACCTCACTCTGTATTCTCTTGTGAGCATGAAAGGAGTTTGCTGGTCTCTTTTTGCTCATTGAAACCCCTTATGTACTGCTCCCTGTTAAAATGTAATGGTTTGCAAAGCTGTCTGCTTAGATATGGCATAATTTACTTGATGTTTTCATCAAAAACTTTATATAGAAGACACAGAGCAGTTAATTGAGTAAATCACTGCCTGTGGCTTGCACTTTTCAGCTACAAAAAGCTATAAAAGGACAGTTAGGTGTAAGATAAAACACAGATTTTGTGCTGGTAAAAAAGAAAGGTTAAAGCTACAGTCTTAAAGCAATTTTAAAATAGGTTTTTAAATGGTAATTTGGAAACAGTGGAAGGAAAATAGTATCTTTTCAGCTCAAGAAGTGAAACAACACATTATTACATATGTCAGGTCCTCCAGGAGCAGATGTGGCCTGCACAAGTTCTCCAATAGTTCTTCATTATTCAGAACAGCCAGTGTACTTCAACAGCAGTCAGTGTGCTGATGAATTGTACAAGTACAAAAGGGTTGAAGTAATTCTTTAGTTATCTTGTATATAGAGGAGTAATTTTTGGAACATTTTTTGAGCTTATATGGATTTTTATAAGTTCACTGCCAATGTAGCAACTATAGAAGAAAGAGAGAAAATTCTAGCTTGTTAGATTGGACCTGTGATATAAAATGCATTTTCCAAACTAATTTCCTGCATAGAGAGCACAGAAGTGTTGGACATTTAAGCATGTCATTTTTGCTTAGGAATATACAAGTACAGGGATATGTAAACACCAAAAGTTTCACTGCAGGTGCAATTTCCAGATGAAAATTAGTTTCTTTTGTATTTTCTGATTTATATACTTACAGATAGGGAAAACAGGTGCCTATCTGCAGTTCCTCAGTATTTTGTCCAGAATGCTGATCAGACTGACAGAAGTGGATGTTTATGATGAGGAAGAAATCAACATTAGTAAGTTCTTGATATAAAAATATTTCCTTCTGGAAAATGTAGAAATTTGTTCTGTTAATTCAAGAAGCATTTTGCCTGCATATTTCATGCTGTTCACCTTTGTAATTGATTTATGTTATTGAAATATTTTATACTGTCCATTTTACTCTTGTCAGATCCTTCATCCTCTTGACAAGGGTAGAAAAGTATTTCATTGGACTAGTGCTCTTTTTAATCTGTTTCAAAAAAAGGCCTGATTTCACTGCACATTCTCTTTGACTACTCTAGTCTTAGCACTAGAAGGTGTGGTAAGCTTTAACTCTGCACTGGACTTACTACTGTGATTTCTGAAGCAAGGTTTCTTTTTCTTAATGGGAATAAAGTATCTTTCCTCAACTGAGTTCACAAATGTGATGTGGAAAGACTGCAAATGCCTGGATCCAGGTAGATCAGACTTACCAGGACCTTGACATTGTTTTCATTATCATTCCACCAACTGTTATAATAAGATTATCAAGGTCTTAAAATGAAAAGAATTGTTTTAAAGCCAGAATTTTCTTGAGGTATGAGTTTCATTTGTTCAAAGGTGCACGTCTTCATGCATAATAATATTGTTTCATCAGAATTATGAAATTAAAAAAATGATTTAAAAATTGTAGGCATGACAAAACCTTCTATAACAATATAAAGAATGTTTAAAATGGTAATTCCATTAATTTTTATTTTTCAATAATACCATAGACATAAAAGAAGAATCTGATCAATGCTACCATCAACCTGGAGATACATGGCCAGATTTGGAGACATTTAAGAAGATCCCTTTTAACTACACTATCCATGACCCGAAATATGAAGATGCAAGTCTGATTTGTTCCAAGCTTCAGACAATAACCAGTGAAGGTTAGAATTTGAAAAATCTAGAATGACATACATATATGTATTCATTTGGTTTTAATGTGATAATTCTGTTGATTTTAAACAGAATGAAATTAAAATTGCACTTGAATGGTAATAATGGAAAGAGATTTGTAGTTTGTTAGATGAAACACCAGAGTATGAAACTTATCAATAATTTATTGAATGCTAAATGGGTAGTGTCTCATTGAAAATGTTCTGATCCTACAAAAATAATTGCATATTTGAATGTTTTTATGTAATAACATTGTCTTGTTTTGTAGTAATGTAGTGATATGCAGTAGAACACACTTAAAATTGTGTTCTTAAAAGTGTTTATAGGTTTATTTAGTTTAGGTTTTGGAAATGGTGAAATGTCTCTAGATTTCCCCAGTACTGACGTGTGAAGTAGTCCACTGGACTCCCTTTAAAATCTTTCATGAGAAATACGCTCTTCTAAAATAAAATTTATCCCATGATAAAGTACACATGTAAGGTAGGTCAGGTCAATTAGAGGCTAGATGTGACTGTTGCTTTCTGTGGGCCGTAACACTCATTTAGCTTACAGGCAAATTAATAAATGAAAATGTCTATGGTCAGGTGAAATAAATCTCTTACTATGGTCCCGTACATAAGCCAGCTGGACATAGACAAGCACCTGAGACTGGGTAGGATGCATCCAAGCATGACAATGGAGCTGGCCAACATCCAGATCCTGTTGTAAGGTTCCTGTCTATCATCTTTAAAGGTAATGACAATTGTTGGGGTTTCCTGATGACTGGGAAAAGGCAAATACCATGCCTTTCCTTTACAGGACTAGAAGGAAGATTGAAGCAAATACACCCTAGTCAGCGTACCCTCAGTCCCCTGAATAATCCTGCAAGTCATGTCCAGACTCCAGCCCTGTGATCACCTTTGTGGCCAAATACTTATGCATGGTAATACTCAGGGACTCAGTAGGGCAAATGCTGCTTAAGATTGTCATTTATAACCTGGTCAAAGGGACAGAATGCAGCCTTAGCAAGTTCATGGATGATGCCAAGTTGGGGGGGCAGACAACATGCTGGAAGGCAGCACTGCCATTCAGAGAGCGTGACAGGCTGAAGAAATTGGTTCACAGGAACCTCACACAGTTCAACAATGGCAAATACAAAATCCTGCACTTGGGGTGGAATAACCCTCTGTACAGGCATGGGACTATCTGTATAGAAAGCAGCTTTGAGGAAAATAACCTTCTGATCCTCTAGACAGCAATTTGAACGAGTCAATAATTGAGTTATTGGCTTACTGAACCAACCTACTACAAATCTAGCAAGCAATTCAAAGAAAGTGATTATTCCTCTATGCCTTGCATTTGTAAGACCACATCTGGAGTACTGTGTCAATCTTTGGGCTTCCCAGTACAAGGAAGGCTTTGCCATACAGAAGTGCGTCTAGTGGGTAGTAACCGAGACGGATAGAAGTCTGAAGCACATGATGTACATAGAAAAGCAGAGAGAATGGGGTTTGTTAAGTCTGGAAAAGTCTCACGGGACCATTTGATTACTGCTTCATAATGGGAGCTTGTATTCACAAACTAATATAGATGCACAGCGTAAGGACAAGCAACAACAGACACAAGGTACAACATGGGAAAATACAAGCAGATAGTATGAAAAATATTTCCAGAATAAAACTGATCAAACTCTGGAGCAAGTTGCCCAAGGAGACTGTGGAAAATCTATACTTAGTGATTTTAAAATTGATAGGACAAGAGCAACCTGATCTGATGCTGAAAATTTGAATGAAGTGTTTGGCCAGATGACATAAGTCCATTTCAACAGAAATGATTCCCATTTAAAGGCTGCATGGAGCTCATATTGTCATGGTCTTAACTCTGCATAGGTAGGTGTTCTCATCATAGGTTATCATTAAAACTCATATTTCTTCTGTCTTCCACAAAGGAAAACTTTATTTAATGTGGTTATATGTTAAAAAGCAACACCAGTAAGTTTGTTGAGTTCATTTCACCTAAGTACTGTGATGCCCATCACAGGACTGCAGATGTCTGTCTTAAGACCCTTTTTTACTGTTTATTAATTTTCAAAACGTTCATCCAGTAATAACAGCAGCAGCAATAATAATTTTAATAATGTAGCTTTGCTTATGCCTCAGCTTTATGTACATTAGTACAGAATTATCATAATCATGAACTTGCAGATACATCTTTGTAGTGCTCTTTGGTGTACGCATTAATTTATAAAACATATCAGAATAAATTCCTATTTTGTTTTGCATTTATTTACTCATGCCATTTTTCCCAGAGGATACAATGATAGAAAAAGTCTGTCATAAGGGAATACATTTTGGACTTCAATATATATTACATCTATGTTGTTTCTTTTTTAAATAGATAGGTCAATGAGCAGGAGACAGGAGGATATGTATACACGCCGTCAAACAACTAGAATGAGATTATCCAAGTATGCAGCATATAACACCTATCATCACTGTGAACAGTGCCATCAGTATATGGGTTTCAATCCCAGGTACCAGGTAAAGATTTCCAGGCACTACTCTTCAGAACAGAAACTGATGCAGAGACTGAACTCAGTTTTGTGTTCATTCACTGTATCTGAGTTAGCTTACAAACGGTATCTATTTATTAAAAACAAAGAAAGTGCTGATTGCCAGATTTTGTTATTTCTTGGGGTTTGCCTGCCTTGACCAGACTGCAGATATGAGCACTTCACAGAACTGTTCCTCACCTCATTTACACTAATTTATTTCAGTGCTATTATGAGCAGTCTACATGTATAATACCACTGAAAACTGCTCTCCCAGTAAACTTCACACTGGGACTTGCTTATGTTTTCATCTGACTTACCACAGAAGATGTTACTTCTGAAACTAGTATTGCAGAATAGAGTATTTTATAAATGGCATATAGGTTGTTATTGCTCAGTGTGACTCTCCAATTTCCTGACTATTACAATGTGAGGAAAAATGTATTAGCGATGATAATACTGTTTTTTATGTGTCAGATAGCATTTCTGAAAGCAGCAAGAGGCCTATAAGTATTGGTACTATCTGCATACAAAGCTGAAATAATGGTTTCAAAAAAGGGAACCACAACTTTTTTTTTTTTTTTTTTTTTTTTTTTTTCTCAGTGTAATATATGATGGGGGAGTTGCTTAACACAGTGAATCATTAGGTAAAATATAGCGCAATACAGTAAGTGATTGTTATGTTTTTTGTAACATTATGAATGTGTATTAACCAGAGCAAGACCTTGAAGGAAATGTTTGACTCTGTTTGACTCTAACCACTGGAATTATCTTTTTTTTTTTTTTTTTTTTTTTTTTCCATTCTCAGCTTTATGAATCCACTCTGCATGCATTTGCCTTTTCCTATTCCATGCTGGGAGAAGAGATCCAGCTGCATTTTATCATTCCAAAGTCAAAGGAACATCATTTTGTCTTTAGTCAGCCAGGAAGACAATTGGAAAGCATGAGACTACCACTAGTCACAGATAAGGTAGACGGATTATTATATTTATGTCCATGTATGGGAGAGCAACATGACCAATTTTAAAATTTGTTGAATTAGGATTCTTTACACTTCTGGTCCTGCTGTCAAGAGATAATAAGGATGTCCTGACACCAAGCTTGTATTTTCTGCCAGAAAGTGAGACATAAAGCAAAGCTGTCAAACTGCTAATAAATTATTTATTTTGCTCATTGCCAAGGCTGATCCTTCAGTACATACATTCTTAACCTGGGGCAAAAGTTATTTGGTTATGAGTTTAAGATGTTAAAGTGAGAATGGTTTCAGCAATGAGTCTCAGAGACATGGTTTCATTTGTCAAACAGTTTACTGTATGGAAACATTTATTTTGTTGTAGAATATGACAGTAGATTATCTATCCTATTCTGCATAAATGCTCAAATGCTTTCATAAAAAGCAAGGCTTTCAAAGAATCTTTGTCATGGTTTTAAAACTGTACAAAGAATTGCAGGGCGCTCTTGCAGAAAACTTTATATGATCATCCATCTGACAGGCGATGCAATCTTGAATGCTGGCCTTTACAGAGACTCCTAATATCAATGCTTATGATGAATCTCTGAATGGTTCAGGCCACACTGCCTGGATTGTTGGAACAATTTGTGGAACAATAGTAAGCGGTAACACTCCTATCTTTGAGAAAATAAGTTGCTTCCAATCAACGATAATCAAACAATATGAACCACCAGTTTGGTCATTTATGCCCAGCTCAAGATTGAAATGGGAGACCCCAACCAGCAACCCAGCAGCAACTGTACAATGTGAGGATGAAACTTCAGTAAGCTTGTGCTTGGCTAGGTAATTGGAATTGTGCATTGGGTCCTTGTGGATTCTTTTATTGCTTTTGCCACTGACTTGCTTTGAGGCTTTGCCAAAACTGTTTATTTTTATTTACTTTTATTTTTTTCTTTTTCTTCTTTGTCTATTTATCTGCTCCAAAATGGTGCCTTCAGTCCTGCTGCAAGCTTGAAAAGGGCTATGAGATATAAGTCTAGATTATGAAACCATTATATATATTTTTTTCTCAATGTGTTTTAATTTCCCTTTTGTAGAACTCCATAGGCATCAAACCCACCATGTTGTACTTTGGCAGTTTTAAATATGGTCTGCTTAATTGTGAGGGCTTTGGAGGGTCTCTGTGAGAGACTCACATGTTCATTCTGGGTCCTTAATGGTCTTAGTAGGGACCAGGCTGAAATCAGCTGCCCTGACTGGAATAGTCCTGGATATCTGTAGCAACAGGTCTCTGAGGAGCTGTACTTGAACTGAACTTGAAGGTACCTAGTGAACTTAAATGCATTCAAGTTTGGATGATAGCCAGTCATAAGACTTGTATTGCAGTTTTGGACTAAGACGTTTCTTACCATCATATATCATATGGACCTGAATCCTTTTCCAGATCTAGCCTCAAGGTCCAGGTGCATTTGGCAGGTCAAGTTTTTAGCAAGACTGTCCAGTCCACCACACTCTCACCAGTCAAATAAGCTAATAGGTGGAGTTTTCTTTTTTTCCAACTTGTGCTTATTTTCCTATTAAGCTAATTTAAAATGTAGCAATGTAGTGTCACTGAATCTGACTTTGCTGGCAGAGATGGTTCTCCTTGTTTAAACATCATCCAGCTTAATACAGAAACTCATATTTCTATTTATTTACAGAATGAAGATTACATAAAAAGTCCCACTTTTACTCCCACCACTGGGCGCCATGAACATGGACTTTTCAATTTATACCATGCAATGGACGGAGCCAGTCATTTGCATGTTTTAGTTGTCAAGGAATATGAAATGGCCATATATAAGAAGTACTGGCCCAACCACATCATGCTTGTTCTTCCAAGTATTTTCAACAGTGCCGGAGTAGGTAAGTGTAGCCAAAAGTTCTAACAAATGAGGACATATGATCTGGGCCCTTAAGGTGGTGTTATTCATCAGTGAAATGTAGATATACAACTTGTAGCTATCATATCTGATCTGGTGACCTGGATTCTCTTTGACAAAAATGTCAGTCTCAGGTGCAATCCACTTAATTCAGGTTACCTAGAACAAGCTAGATGAATCATACGATAGAGATACTTTTCACTGCTGATTATAAATGGAAATGGAGGTGGTTAATTCAGATGGAGTTACCTCTTTTTTTTTTTTTTTTTTTTTTTTTTTTTTGAGGTAAGTTGTGTGCTATTTCCAGAGGCCTGTGTCGCTGCTAGTTCTGTGTGGATATCTCAGGTAGTGCAGGGAACCTCAAATATCACTAGATGCATCTATTTATTCAACTGAATTGTGCTCAGGGTTATTGGTAGAGGAGGGAACTACAGGATCTCATGGAAGTGGATTGTGTGAATTTGTGAGGCTGGAAGCCGTCTACTAGTCTCAGATGTGTGTAGGGGCGAACAGAGATGGGGGAAGAATAGTAAGCATGCTGATTATGTGCATCGCTTAGGTAGATTCTGTTAATATAACACCTGTGAAATATTCAGCACCTCACTTTACTGCTTGAACAATTTATAGACAGCAGTAGTGACAAACATTCAGAATAGATCTAGGGAAATTGTTCCTATATTGTTCAGTTAGTTAATCATTTCTAGATGTTCATACTAAGATATGATAGTGGAGGCAAATATCTGTTAAGTTAAAAGAATTGGTGACTAAACCCTTAAGACATTAACAAATCTTTACTACAGAATTCAAGGCTTCATTTTGCATGCTTTCCAGTGGGGTCCTGTAAGTCACTTACAGTAAGGGATGTAAGCGATTGGCTCCAGGGAGTGTCAGGGTGTTCAAATCTTCAGAGTGAGTCATACCCTGGGCTGCAGAACTGTTCCCTTCAAGAAATTTCCAAGCTAAAAGCAAACAATTTCCGTCCCTACTTTTCATCTTATGGTTTATGTCCTTGGTTTCAGGTGCTGCACACTTCCTGATTAAAGAGTTATCTTATCATAACTTGGAGCTAGAACGAAATCGGCAGGAGGAGCTGGGGATAAAACCCCAGGATATTTGGCCTTTCATTGTCATTTCAGATGACTCCTGTGTTATGTGGAATGCAGTAGAAGTTGATTGTTCAGGAGACAGGAAAAGGTAAATAGAGGAACACAGACTTTTTCTGCTGATCTCTTTTAAGCTTTCTCTGCATATCAATTTTGAACGGACATGTTTGATATACTTCTTTTACCCTGTACAAGCACGGAATAATATTTGCCTGATGAAAGAAGTGTTTTCCTTAGATATCTGGCTTTGTGTAGCACAATGTTTAGTGCCTGCTTTTCATTCCTGTCCCTTGAAGATTTAAGTGCCTTGCAGCCTTTGCAGTATAGTGTGACTCTGGTTCAAACTAGAATAACTTGGACTGCAAATTTCAAGTTCTTTAAACAATACCTGATACACTGGGAAAACAAAGGCATTCAAATTTACATTTTTGTCAGATTTTTCCAAGGAAGCTAAAAGACATTTCTGTGAAAATTGGGCATCTAATTTCCTCAGGCTCATTTGTCAGTCCCAGTCTGTGTGTCTCTTTCATTATTTCCCCAAATCCCCAAACAAGTGTTTTTATTTTCATTGCTTTAGAACGTTATTTGTACTAGATATTTCTGTCTACTCCCATAACAGTGTTATTCAGGATTTATAGCAAACCTTGAAAGAGAACTAAAGTCGGTGAAAGCTTTGGTATTTATGGACTTGAGTGGTAGGCTAGGAGGATCTTATGCTTTGCTCTGGAGTTATAGCACAAAGTCAACAACCCTCCAGTGGTCATTTGGAACATTATCCAAGTAACTTGAAAAGTTAACAAACCTGAGTAAATATTTTAAATGATCTGAGATAAATTTCATACCTAGCATATCAGTCCCCACTGCATAAGCATTAGTTAATTGTAAGTTTTGAGTCTATCCTGGAGTGAGACGTGAAAAGTTGCAATAAAGTAAGAAAACACCAAAGTTATCTACTTTTGACTGTTGAGAACTATTGTTCACATAAATAAAATTCTGATTACTCTCTATATACTTTAACACATTTTCCTAATTACTATAGTGACTATACATGGACTGAAAGGAATGTTTCCTTGAAGCAAATTCTGCAACGTATTGAAGCAACTCCCAATGTCACTCACTATGCCTTAATTGGGATGAGGAAATGGTCCAGCAAAGCAAACAGTGCTGAGATCAAGGAGCCTTTCTCCTGTTGCCACGTACATGATTTCATTATGCTAAATGTTGATCTGACACAGAATGTACAGTACAATCAGAATAGGTAAGTGAATAAGTAGCATCTTTCAAAAGATATAATGAACCAAATAAAGGAAGTTTTACAAATAATCTTGTTGGCTTTTGGGGGAAGTTGTTAATGGAAGCAAAGATATTTTCATTTTCTTATTGAAGGTTCAAATTCTTTCCAAATTACCATCAGTTTGAAAAAGACATTAATCTCCATATTTTCAAATAAGCAGTCATATTTGAGTTACAGAGTAAATGCATTCAGCAGTGTGCCCTGTAGTACAAGTCCCCCAGCTGTCTAGTTCAAGTGGCCTTCTGGTAAACACCAAAAGTCTGGATGGTACATAACCAAGTCTTGTTCTGACATGGAACAGAGGTATTGCTGGGCTTTTTGTGCTGAGCAGTACAACATAGAGCACAACAAAGGACAAATTTATTTACTGTGAAGGTGGTCAAACACTGGAACAAGATTCCTTGCAGGATGGTTGATGCCCCATGGCTGTCAGTGTTCAAGAGACATTTGGATAATGCCCTCAATAATGTTCTTTAACTTTTGGTCAGCCCTGAAGTGGTCAGGCAGTTGGACCATATGATTCTTGAAGGCCCCTTCCAATTTAATTGTTCTGTTCCGTTCCGTTCCGTTCCGTTCTGTTCCGTTCCATTCCATTCCATTCCATTCCATTCCGTTCTGTTCTGTTCTGTTCTGTTCTGTTCTTACTACATATATACACATCAGCAAATTGAGAAGAAAGGAGTAAATGAACCTCATTAACATTAGTGATTTTTCTCATATTCTTCTATCTCTGAATTCCCCCCCTTTTTTGTCCATTTATTATTTCACATAGAGTATGTCAAATTAAAGTACTGCCATACACAGTATCACCACAGTAATCAGAACTGTATTTACTAAATACACCAACTCATAGAAAATCACTGATTTATGTGAAAGAAACAGATTTTATTTCTGTTTCTGAGGGACAAGCATTTATCACAACAGAATAAAGTAGTTATTGCTAAAGGTGGGATTCCCTTGTCTAAAGTGAGACTTTGGCACTTCAGGATGTGTCCACATAGGGCTGACAAGTATGACATGAAATCTAAGACACTTATTTTTCTGTGAGCTATTTGAGATAGCCAAAGTCATCTAAAATGGCGCTAAGCACCTAGACTTGGACAACCAAACCCCACTGTACTTCTCAGAAAAAACTGTCTCAGGAAGATGTCTTTTGAAGTCCAAGTTTATTTCTAACTGTGGGGAAGCATTTCTGTTTCCTTTAGTCAGGCTCAACAAATGATCTAAATTTTTATCATGACCCGTCTGACACTTTAAAAGAACATTTTAAATTTGTTCCTATCCATCTTCTGCCACAGAATTGTGCTCCCACACTGTCTAGCTGTATTATCTTATGCAGCAATATGAAGGGCTAATGGGGAGAATGACAGTGCAATAAAACACAATGATACGAGTACAGGCAGCAATGGTAAAATGTCAGGAATGCGAGACCATGCCACCCATTTCCTGTCTGCGTCTCTAATCCATGAGTGGCTCACCATAATGCTGTATGGGGGTGCTGTTAAGGCCGAAGCATTACATGACATGCCGAACTGAGCTGGCAAGGAAAAAGGTTTATTTTAAAACACAGAGGCACTGACAGTTGGGGATAACAAATATCCATGTAGATCAAAGAGAAGGTTTTCAAAACATATAATTAAATATCATTTTTCTCACTAATGCTAAGTGTTGCAGTAACTGCTTAGCTCTCCTAAATCCAAGCCCTGGATGTTAATCTCACAGTTCTGCACATCATCCTGTTTCCTGTGTAATATCTACATTCAAAATGGAGAACTGAGTTTGAATTTCTCAAAGGCCAGAGGATTTGCATGTAGTCAGCTTTAGAAGTTTACCTTCTGGTCCATTTTATTTTTGAAGTGGGCCAAATTTAGCTCAAGGATGTTTGGCCTCATTCTACATGGTTTATTCCTATGTCTCAGCAGTTCTGTTGGACTAAGAAAAGAGAAATTGTCTTTAAATAAGTTGTCTCTAATGTAGAATGACATTATTTCTGTAAAGGACTATAAAAAAACACCACCACCACCACCAACAAAAAATAGATATCTGTATTCTAAGGGAAAAATAAGTAATCAGTCCTCTTTGAATTTAATATATCAAATGTCCATCATCCATGTCCTTGGAATTCAAAGGAGGTAATTTCCTTGACCTTATCTGGGGTAGTAATTTGTGTATCTTTTTTTCTATGACTGGATTATTGTATGAAGAGGAAAATAAAATAATTTAACTCCTAAGTCTTTTCCCTGGCATTTTGCTGCCTTTCTTCTTTCACCTTCCCCTGTTTTTCCAGTACTTTTACTCTGTAAGTGGTTCTTCCCTCATTCTGATTTTCTTAATCTCAGTCCAGCCATTGTTAATGGACTTATTTATTATTACAAAGATTAAGCTTATTTCCCTGTCTGATAGCTACTGAATGGGGGTTTGTATGTTTGACACCTGTCCTTTCTATTTTACTGATCAAAGACAATGAGTGCTTGTATTTCTTAGTCTGTGAGGAGAAGCATTGCTCTGAATTGCTATGATTTTCTTCTTCCCAGGTTTACGTGTGATGATGTTGACTTCAACTTGCGTGTCCACAGTGCAGGCCTTCTCATCTGTCGGTTCAATCACTTCAGTGTCATGAAGAAGCAAATTGCAGTAGGAGGACAGAGATCTTTCCACATTAAATCTAAGGTGGGAACTGGCACCTCTGCTCCACTGTTAAATTTCTGGTTTCCCTTTTGTACCCTGTAACCAGGAAAGCTGAGGTATTATGGTGCATCACCAGTTGCCAGTAATGGGGTATGTCTGACATGTCTTTTTTGTCTTTCTTCCTGAAATCCACAATATTCTTGGTATAAATGCCAATCTTTGTAATAATTTTCTTTAAAACTTTCTAAACTACCTAAAGTATCTCTTTACAATCCAGATAACCATTCACTATAATTTTTTTTGTCTATAGCTATTTGATTACTCATCTTCACATAATTTCATATTTAGGAGTATTTTGGGTTCAAAGAAGAAACCCCAAAGACTCTATAAATAAAAATATAATTCTCTGAACCTCTGAAACATTTTTTGTAGCAGATATTTTTGCCTGAATAACTTTGCTTCTTATATAAATCTTAGATATATACAATATATTTCTATATAGGATATATAGATACATAGGATAGAGATGTGTTTTGTACAAACCAAAATTCAGATAAGTGCAACTTGATTGATCAGGATTCATCTGTGCCAGAAATGTTTTTCCTCATAGGTGTCTGACACTCCAGTTTCAATCTCACCTGCTCAGTACATTTGTGCTCCTGACAGCAAGCATACCTTCTTGGCAGCACCTGCTCAGTTACTTCTTGAAAAATACCTCCAGTATCACAGCCATCGCTTCTTCCCCCTCTCACTGAAGAATTATAGTCATCCAGTGCTATCTGTGGACTGTTACCTTAACTTAGGACCACAGGTATGGAACCAAGTAATCTTCAATCAGCTCTAGAAATGCATGGCCTATGTTTTGGATGAGTTTGTTGAAGCATTCATTCATAACAACATTCAAACAATCAGATATTAAATCCTCATGTTGTTAAAGTAAAATTCTTTGTCCCGTAGAGATACTGGGAGAAATTACAAATAAAATACATATTGAACAATACCAGAGTTGTCCAAAATACTCATATAGTCTGTGAGTGGTGTTAGAGTCTGAATTAATATAGAAGACTTTTTTTTTTTTTTTTTTAAGTGTTTTCTTAATCTGTTACAATTTGACCCTTCCTATACCAAATTTCTTCCAAACAAGTGTTTTACAAATGCTACCTAGTCCTAAGAAAGCACTTCAAAGTACATACGTTTTAGATTACTTTTGACTGATTCGCTGTGGCAGAGAAGCAAATACCAAGACATGCAGCCAGAACAGGAGAAATTGACATTAGATTTCAAGAGCTGTTGACTCTCCCTAGTGGGTTTGGATCTAAAACCAAGGTCATATTTAAACACAAATGTAGGTCAGATAGAAGTGCAATAGAAAGTGATGGTATGTGTACTAAAATGCAAACTGGTGTATATGGTGCTTTTACCTGCACACACTACTGAAGTCATGTGAGTGCCAGTGTCTATTCTCATTTATATATTGTCTAAAAATCCCCCTACTTATTAAAAAGCAATATGAAAACAGTATTCAGAACTATTCATTAGTCCTAATTATTCATTATTATTATTACCATGAGGTTTAGATATGATAGGTTTTGAAAGCTGTGGTAATGACAGCTCCCCACAACCATAACTCTGTGACCTACCCAGCACAGTTATCTACACAAGAGCAAATACAGTAATTGTGCAGTGTGACACAAGAAGAAGCCTTTAGAAATGTCTAATTTCATTTACATCACAATGGGATTACTCAAGTCAGTGGCCACAATATTTGGAGTTGGAAAGCAAGTCTGAATGTGAATCAGGTGTGCATACAGAAAAGTATGAAACCTTAGCTACTAGCATTATATAGAAGCCTGAAGAAAGCTAATTTATGTATGTTTTTTTGTTTGTTTGTTTGTTTTTTTGGTTTTGTTTTTTTGTCTCTCCCAATTAGATTGCAGTTTGCTACGTGAGTTCTCGGCCTCACTCTCTGAATATCAGTTCCTCTGGTTTGACATTCAGTGGTCTCTTGTTATACCTTTGTGATTCCTTTGTTGTAGCTAGCTTTTTGAAGAAGTTTCATTTTCTTAAAGGTGAGTTGCAGTAATTTAATTACAGACAATTATATATGCTGGTCTCTAGGAACCTGGGTAAAAACAGGAAAAGTACTATTTTTGCATTTTATATAAAATTTTGCATATATATTTATATGTGTATATATATATATTTCTCTTTATATGTTCTACCAGCTCTGCTGTTTGGTTGTGCTTGCTCTGTACCAGTCTATAACTGTGTCCTGCAGATTTTTAAGTGGAGAAGCAATGTTGGATCTCTATCATTATGCCTAGTGTATATGCCTAGTGTAACTCCTTACTTTTTGCTTGAAAACTGAGTATTTAAGATTTATGTATGAAGAATTTTCCCATTGTGTTCTTGCAAATGATGTTTTTTAATTTTCAAGAGAAAATAGATGACAGATGTGACTCTATCAAAATCTATTTGCTGTCCTTTTAAATTACACATTTTTTATTTCCAATTTATTCCTAATAATTTCTCCATGTGGTGCTTATGATGATGGACAGTACTGGTGACAAATCACTTCCATCTGTACTGCAGGTCACAATGCAAACTTCTTTTGGATTGTTTTGCTACTGTTGTAGACATCTAATGCTCTGGGGATTTGTTTTACTTGGCTATAACTGTTACTGGAGTAGGAACACTATTGCAAATGCCTTGTTGAAACAGGCAGAGTTATGAACTGCTATGTTCTTTGTTGCAGTTAATACAGTTTTGTGTAGATATGTGTACTAAAATGCAAATTGGTGTATATGGTGCTTTTACCTGCACACGCTACTGAAGTCATGTGAGTGCCAGTGTCTATTCTCATTCTGGAGCAACTCCCACATTTTAATCAGCCTGTAGTTTCTCTGACAAGGCTGTCAGAGTAACGTCTAATGAAAGCAGTGCTTTTGTACTGCATCTCTTCAAGGTAGTGATGAGAAGATATCAGTTTTAATTTGCACAAACCAGCCTATTTTTGTACTGTGTAGCACAAAGTGTGTTTGGTTCAGGATTTCCCTGTCTCCATTGGCAGTCCAATTGACCTTCCAGCCAGCTACCTGAGTGTTAAACACCACATGACTGTCTTGTTTCTTTTTACTGTATTCTCAGCTGGTTTTGTCTTGGGCATCTCTTCCTACCTCACCACCTCTCTTTCAGAATATTGGGTGCAGGTGAGGTAATTAGTTCCTCTTAATCAAGCACTTCTTTTCATAAGCCAGGAAGTTATGCTTGTGTGTTGAAATGGTATCAGAATGTCAGTCAAAACAGTTGATATTAAACCATCTCTGGTCAGCAAAGCACATAGACCTCAATCAGCCATTATGGTGATTGTCTTGTGGGTTTAAGTGTTTTGTAGAGTGAGGTTTCACTCAACGAGGTAATGATGATCAGCAGGGCTAGAACAGTAATGGATGTAGGGCGTTACCTTGCTTTCTGTCAGGACCTATCACCACCTGCTTAGACTTGACATTTTAACCCTTTTTTATACCAAGGTGTAAGTAATGTATTGCTAGTCCTGTTTACTAGATGAGTACTAGATGAGCATCTCAAGCTACACAAGAAGACCCTGATTAATAGTGACCTGAATGTAGCTCTCCAAAGTCCTACATGCCCTAATTATCTCTTAAGAACATCTGTAACTCCTGTTTTGAAAATGGTGGAGATTCCTTTTACTAAGGGGTGGTGGGAGCCGGCTGATTTGAGAACAAAGGTGATACTTACATGGGTTTCTTTTTAATTGTTTGCCTAGGTGCCACCCTGTGTGTTATTTGTCAAGATCGCAATTCTCTTCGCCAGACTGTTGTCCGGCTAGAGCTGGAAGATGAGTGGCAGTTCCGACTGAGGGATGAATTCCAGACTGCCAATGCAAAAGAGGACAGACCACTTTTCTTCCTGACCGGACGACATATTTAATAGAAACTAGACACCTTTTATCAATAACTAGGAAACAATGAATGACAAGAGACTAATTGCCACCATCTCACAAGATGACTTTTGAGAGGCTCTGCTTTCTTAGGAGAAAGAAGACTGTTTGGTGACATTGCTTATTAGAATCAGTCAATTTATCCTCTTATTTCCCAGCACTATAAGTGACTTTTCTAATTCAATTGTCTGATGGAAATAATTCTTGATTCCTGGGAAAGATGCAGAAACTTATCATTCCTTGTGGCAGAAATTATCTAGGATAAGGAAAAAGGTCAATGAATGCATTTCTTCTGTGGCAAAAATGATCACAAACAAGTTTATAAGCAAGAGTTTTAGAAAACTTTTTGTACATTGTCAAAATAGGAAATGAAAATTTAGGTTCAGATTTTGTTTTACGAGTCTTATTTATCTAACAGTTGGCACAAAGCAACAGGTTATTGTTAGTCTTGCAGTATATTGCTACTGATTGATCCAGTTAGGTTTTTTATATGAAGATACGTAAAGTATAATTCTTAAATAATGGGAAATCCGTTGGAGCCTTAATTTTTGAACAGGTACCATACTGGATAGTTTTATCATACAGGAATTGTGGGTTGAAAGCATAATTATATGTCTGATTTTATTAGCATAAAGAAGAGTCAAGAAAGTAGACTTAACAGTGAGA
This sequence comes from Oxyura jamaicensis, assembly GCF_011077185.1. Taxonomy (NCBI): domain Eukaryota; kingdom Metazoa; phylum Chordata; class Aves; order Anseriformes; family Anatidae; genus Oxyura; species Oxyura jamaicensis. Next base: position 103,979,337 of record NC_048895.1, read on the forward strand.
TCTGAGCAATTAAACCTGAAAACGAAATTACCTGACACAACTGAGAATACCAAATGGTGAGACTGACCTGCAAGTGACTTTTTACACCTAAAACGTTGGTGTTTTTTGGCCTCTGACTTAACTGTTGCACTGACTACAAATTTCAAGCTGGGCCCAGTGCAGTCAAAACAGAGAAGAGATGGTTCTGAAACCATCCCAATACTCTTTCTGGGGATATTTTCTTGCCAAGGTGCTTCAAAAGAGTGAGAAAATAGAGATTATGACTCTGAGGAGTTTAGGTGGCAAACTAAAAACATGTTCTAGAGAGGCATGAGGCATCATTGTATTTTGTACACTCTAAACGTGAAGTCAGTGATCACAGTCCTTGTTTAGATTTTTGGAAATGTTCTCTCAGTTTTGGACTTCATGTTTGTCTTTACAGAATCACTGTTTACTTTGCTCAGTCTGAGTGCAGGAAGGATGAGTGTAGACATTGCCAGAAGGTATGTAATATTTGGGCCATCTTTCTTGCAAGATACACCAGTGAGATGGTCATTGATTTTTATAATGATGAAATGCCATTAGGTGTCTGAAGCCATGACAGTACTGGTCTTGAAATAGAGACATGAATATGATTGTGCCAAAGAGCAAATTTAGGTTCCTTCACAGGGAAAAACTAATTACAGTAACTCTAAGAGATTTAGATTGCTGTTTACAAGATAACTGGTAGATATTGGTGTGCATGTATATTTATTGTTTTTTGTTTGTTTGTTTCTTTTTTTTTTTTTTTTTTTTTTTTCTTCAGAGATTTGCTTCATTTCAATTTTGGGAATGAAGGTTGGCATTGTTTTATGTAAATAGCATCACCCGAGCAGTTTTCAACAGTTAGTCAGTTAATTTAAACTTTTTAAAGGAGTGTGACATTCTTGTCTAATCCATCATTTATAAATAAAGTTGATACTGCATGGACATCTGTTTTGGTGATATATAGCACTTTCAAGCATGCTTTTGTGGGGGCGGGGGAAAAGTTGGATGGAAGGAACTCACTATTAAAGAATTTCTGAAACTGATGAAGAGAAAATACAGCATTGTATAATGGCCTAAAGTATAACATAGCCTCAAAGGTACAAGAGTTTTTGGAACTTGAGACTAAAGACAGAGGGTTGAAATCTCCTGTCTTGTACTCCAACAGTTTATGTCTGTAAACTTTCCCTATATTTTAGATATGAGATTTGTTTTGCAAGTGCTTAGACAGGCATTTTTCTCCAAGAATCAGCCTGAAAAAAAAGCCTTAAGTATTTGTGTTGAAAAAAGAAGCTTTCCAGTCTTACTTTCAAAAGTGGTGGCTTTGCACAGTAATATTTCCCTGATTCTCACATCACAGTGCTGGGAAAATCAGAGTGCCTTCTCAGTCCAAGTTTGTGTATATCCCCATAAGGTTGTTGACCAGTGTGTTTTGCAGGATTTCTGTAAATGGTACTCTGATAAAATATAGGTTCACTAATGTGGCTGTCAAAGTTCCTCAGAACTTTGCAACACTACTGCATTCTTCTTAGGCTCTGTATTTTTTCATGGAATTATCCATCATGCAACCCCTTCTGTGTCCTGTGCTGTTATAGTTGTGTTCAGTTCTACTAGCAATGGCCAAACCTTCTGGAAAGACCACAAGCTCAGAGCTTTCCACTCAATATCCATGTGATTTAAAAAAAAAAAAAATGCATTGCAGCTTCTTTTTCAAACAGCAGGTTTTTATTTAATTTGTCCGTTTGTTTGTTTTGCTCGTTATGAGGACAATTCCCTGTTGAGGTTAGAATTGTTGCTGTCATTTTGGCAGTCTAGGCTCTGCACCTGTGTTTGAGCAGGTACATTTACTGTCTGAAACACTGAGGTAACTTCACATGAGAATTCTGAACTTCACTTATTAAGGTTACTTGTTAAGAATTAAGGTGCTGACACACAGAGGCAGAAGCATTATGAAAAAGCAAAACACTTTAACTACATATTTATTTATAAGTATTCTGTGTGGGTAAGATCATTGTTTTTGCAATTAAGAAATTATAAAAGTTGGGAAATTTCACCAGAAAACAGCCAAATTAAAATATTTGATATCTTGAATTGTTTCATGTACTGACCAAGTGAATGGGGAATAGCTTAAAAGTAATTCCAGAAAGGCATATTTACTTGATTGTTGCCACGAGGCTGTCCTTTAGCATTCCTAATTTGAAACTGTTCTCATGTGTGAAATTAAAACATATCACTAAATCAGGTTGAAATAGTAAATTACATCCTTTCTTAACATTCTCTTTTGCTATGATATCTTTAAGATTTTCACAAAATGCAGCTGCGGGTGGGCTGAAACCATCATATTCTTAAGTAATGTCTCATTTTTAACCTTTTGCTCTGTGAGTTACCTACCTACTGTATACTGCCTACAGGATAGGGTCTCAGGACCTGGCCTACCAAACATGTTTCCTGGTGAAACAGAACAGGTACACGTCTATGGGGCCTGATGCCATGCATCCCAGGGTCCTGAGGGAACTGGCTGGAGGAGTTGCCAAGACTCTCTCCATCATATTTGATTAGTCCTGGCAGTCAGGTGAGGTCTCCGGTGACTGGAAAAAGGGGAAACATTACTCCCATTTTTAAAAAGGGTAGAAAGGAGGACCTGGGGAACTACAGACCTGTGAGCCTCACCTTTGTGCCTGGGAAGATCATGGAACAGGTCCTCCTGGAAGCAATGTAAAGGCACATGCAAGACAAGGAGACGATTTGAGACAGGCAGTAAGACTTCACCAAGGGCAAATTATGCCTGACCAATCTGACGGCCTTCTATGATGGAGTGATTGCATCAGTTGACAAGGTAAGACTGACCAATGCCATCTACATGGACTTTTTCAAGGTCTTGTTTTTATTATATCCTTCTATAAGACTAGATATGCACCTCTTGTGTGACCAAAATGCAGTTATTTCCCTTCATATGACCAGCTGTGCACCCAACATGGCAGAAGAACACAGCACTTTGTTCACATTATGCCAAATATCAATGGTGGATAAGTCAGGGAGAGCAGCTTCTCAGACCTCTGTACAAAAATTTCTTCATCCCTGACAGAGTTTACAAGCTAAACTCCCTTAGACTGTAAGCTTTCAGATATGTGGAACACATAGGGTTTTGTGTCCAACTGGGCTCTGAGGTGATTACAGTAATGTAGATAAATAATCATGATAAATAAAATCAAATCTGTTTGGGTGGAACTGGCATCTTGTGCTGTACAAAGCATAGAAACCTCTTTGTGCTGCTGTTTTTTGTTTGTTTGTTTGTTTGTTTGTTTGTTTTTTACCAGGGCTGTATGTGGAGGTAGGGAACCCAGGTCCCAGCTCCACCCTTCTTTTGTCTTGCCTGTTGTGGGAGGGCCCATTTGTGACCTTTGTGAGAAAAATCAGCCCACGTTCATGCAAACAAAACATTTAGTTTTTCCTTTCTGACTTTGGATGTGGCAAGAAGATAGAGCTCTCCAGCACACAGATTGACTCGATAATGTAGTAGGAAGCAAAATGAAAGGCAAAAGGGAATTGACAGCATGCTTTTACAGACTTTTATCCAGTCCCTGCCTTCTTCTCTAGTGCCTTCCATGCTTGCTGGCTTAGTCATCCACCATTATCACCTGCTGATAGTATTGTTATCATGGTCAGTACCATGTGTCAGGGGGTGAAGCATTTTATGATTCAGCTTCTGCAAAAAAAGACAGTATCCAAATATAGAGAAGGTTACTGGGAAGGTGACATTATTTTCCTTCTTACCATCTCTCTCCACTATCAAAAAACACTTCACAAGCACTTAAGCACTAATGTCTGGCATTTGAATAGCAGGGGCTTTACAGATGATTTGAACACTACAGGATGTAAGAGATTTCAGCCTCCTTCCCTTAGTAAGCACCTCCTGGTGTTATGGGGAATGTACAGATCTTGGCTCCTACGCTGCATCTAAAAGCAGCTGATAAATATATCAAAGGCTGGATCTGTGATACTGTATGGTGATAGGTGTCAGCCACACAAAAAGAAAGAAGTACAAGAGAAATAAAATAAAGCCAAAATAAGTGTCAGGGGAGAAGTTACAAAGTAGAAAATGGAGAGTAAGGGAAGTGGGGCTAAAAATGGAGACAGAAGAGCCTCTGCATTTGCCCCTCATTGAACAGCTTTAGTATTTCATCAGCTTTCACTGAAATACCATAGCTATGCTGGTGAGAAATAAAATTCATGTTACTCTTTCCTTTTTTCCTACTTTCTTAAGGACCCAGATCTTCATTGAAAAGCAAACTAATCCCATACATCCTCTGCCTGTTGACCACCTTCCTCCTGTTGACCACCTTGACCATCCATGCCTGTTGACCACCTTCCACCCCTTATCTCTGCTCCGCTTTTCATCTGAAAAAAGCAGTTCTGGTCATTGGCAAATGCTTTTATAATATTTCCAGTCTTGTTTTGGCAGCCTAAAAAATAACCACTGATGGTTATAGAGGAGACAGCTCTGGCAGTTTTGAGGCATTGTCCATTTGCTGGCATTGCTCACTGCTAATATATTATTCTGTAAAAGAGAGAGGGGATGTCAAATGTAACAGTGAGAGTCCTGCTCAGTCAGAAAAAGACATTTGGCATTGACTGCCTTGATTTTTAGAAAAGCTTCATAAAGCTGCTTCATATTCAAATGTTGTTTTGATTAAAATCATCAAGAAAACTGACGTTTGATTTGCATAGTAGCATAAACAGAAGGAAATTTCTTTGTACTTGTTACATCAGTGATGTGTTTTAAACTCTGAACATATTAAGGAGAATTGTTCTGGCAAAGTGCATGCTGAGATGCTACAGAAAAAGTGTAGTGGCATTGCTATCAGCAGCTGAATGATTTCATTTTACTTAGAGAAAAAAAGGATTGACACAAAGTGAGTTTTTACTTCTTACTGCCTGAAGGGACCCACTGACCGTGGAGAGCTGCTGTTGGCTCACAGGGTATTGTGGTAACCACTGGATTCTCTATCATACTATACCGACACAGCAGATCATTTTGCAATCACACAGAACCTAGTTTTGGTGATGGTGTCTTTTTTTTTTTTTTTTTTTTTTTTTTTTTTCTTTTTAAATTTGAACTTTATTCTTGTAAATGCCCCTGGTGTATCAGCCATAAACGGCATGGATCTGTCCCAGACTAAATGGCACCTGTGCTGGGGCATGCTGGCAGCCCTGGGTATCAGACTGAAGTCCCTCACTAGGCTCATGTTCAAGCCAAGCCTGCAGCATCTTGAATCTCACCTCTGGCCTGAGTGTCTTTTATTCCTTTTTCTCTTTGGTATCTGTAGAGCTAAAAATCCCAAACTCTGCTGCTATTTAATTTTATTTGTTTGGTGAATCTCCCCAGATGAAAGAGGGTACAGTATTTATTAGTCTGCATGTTTTACATTGCATTTGCAGTAACCATTATTGGAAACACTACTTAAGCCTCATGTCCAGGGAGAAAAACCAAGTGGTGTAGATGCAAAGCAGGAGGCTTACTACTTGGCAGCTGTGTAAGGTATATTTTATTCTTGCTTACTTTACAAAGCCCCTATTTCAAGGGGTTGTAAATTGCCATGGGTGTTTATGAGATAAAACAAAGGAAACAGAGAAAAGCAGTTCCATATGTTGTGTTCACAGCAACTCCAGCAATGTGAAAAGGCTGGAGAAAGTTAAACTGTTCTAAGTGGCTCTGTCCCCAAACAGTAGAGTTGTGATTGTATTTAAAAATAACTTAATCTTCAATGAGCAGTTATTCTATTAAAAATAAGAAGACCATCTTATCAGCTTAGAAAATAGAGTTTACACCATGGCTACCATGAGCTCATATTACTATTTTAAATATTCTGGGGTGACTACATTTTTTTTTTTCCTTCTCATGACAGAGCACTTACAGAGGTTGTTTATAAAAAGAAATTGGCTCCTGTTTGCCCTGTATCATCATGCAATGAAATCATTAGGCTATGTTAAAACTGACATAAGATGCTGTATATGCTGCATGATTATCCAGTGAAACTTGCTGATACAAGATCTCAGAGAGGCAACAAGCTGGGTAGGAGTCCAAAAGTGTCTGTGAAGCTCACATGAACATGAGTCTGAGAATATTTTCTGTGACTTCTGGGTCAGTCCCAGGGTGTCTTTGGTTAGAAACACTAACCATGGATGTAGCAGCAAAGTTGTAAAGAACAGAGAACATGGAGAATTGGGAATGGAGTGAGGGGAAGCAGCTGGGGCCTGGGGCTGTAGGGAGCACTGGGAGGAGACTTCAGGAGAGAAAGAAACATCAGCATGGCTGGGGAGTGTGGAAGCAGAGGAGGTGGAAAGGGGAGCAGCTAGTGGCAATGGCAACCTTGGGAAAAGGCTGGGAACCATTAACTAATTTATAGAAATTAGAGATTTTTTTTTCCCCTCTGGTTATTGTTCCATTTATGGATTTCTTGATCAGTAACATCTGGTGTTGGTCACCCTTGGACATAGGATGCCAACTCTGACTATCAGAAGCATCAGTCTAGGAGCAGCAGTTGCTGGGTTCACCTCTTGCATAGTAGAAATGTTCATAGCTGTCAGGGCTTCCTGGTGAAAGCAGAAAGGTCCCAAAGCTGGATGATGAACAAGATGACAAAGGCTTCAGGTATACAGTGAGCTGGGAAAGATGTACAGCCACTTCTTGAAGAATTTATAAATAATTTAAAAAGAATTTATAAATAAACATTATGCAAAGAATTATGATTGAAACAATTACTGATAGATTGTTATACTTGTTATTCACATTTTGAAAGCCAACTTAACATAAGAACTGGGTGGTACAGTGGAAAATTACTCCAACAAGCAGTGGTTCCTATCTTTCAAGTGCTGTGAACAGACCTTTCAGCAGAAGCAGGAATGCCATTGAAATTCACTAGGTGTGGCATTTCCCTGCTAAGCAGCAATGAGAATTGTATTGAATTTCCTTCCCTGAAACTGCTCCAGAAAGAAAATGTGATGTGTCAGATAGCTAATAAATGGTTTTTTGTGCTCCCAGTCTTACCATTTTCTGTACAACAGAAGCGAGTAATTTGAGCATCCTGGTAACTTAATTTCTGTTCTCTTTTTTCTGATAAACCTTAGCCTGCAAAGTGACCTAGCTATATGACCACCTCAGATTAGGAGTTTCTAATGTGAAAATAGTAAGTTTTTTTTTTTTTTTTTTTTTTTTTTTAAATCAGCTCTCCTCCAGGTGTCTTCCAAGTCAATGTCCTTTGACCCTACCTTCCATCAGGTGGAAGTCCATCAGGCACTAGCACCAGCAGGCTGGAGTGGCAGAGTTTCAGGGCAGTAGCAGGGCACAGTGCACCGCAGGAGGCTGCCTGACAGCACAGGAGGGATGCAGAGGGCAGCCCTGCTGATGTCCATGGGCCTGGTGAGCACCTGGAGTGAGCTGGGAGTTTATCATTTGCACCTGATGCTCATTGTGTGATGAAAACTGACATTTCCTTTGCTACGTTAGACATTTGCCTTTGGTGGCTGTGTTAGTTTTGGAATACACAGGAATAATGCCCAGTTCCCAATACTCTCAAAGCTTAAGGCAGTGCTTCCTGCACAGCAGTACTGCTCAGTCCTGTCCCACTGATTCCTGCCTCCATGAGGCAATGCGATTCCCCCTCAGCTGGCTGTCTTGGCTCTTCTGGAGACCCCAGAATAAATCATCTCAGGAACCTGTTTAAGGCTTTAAAAAGCCCTGCATGGTGTAGTTTGGGATGAGGAGGGTGACAGAGGACACAGCTGAAGCTGATGTTGCTCTTGAAAAAAACACATTGTCAAACCACAGCCTGTGAGACATTGATACCCTAATCCCTGAGCTGACAACACCTGATGGACTGCCAGCTGTCAGAGGGCTGCCCCTCTTTTGTCCTCTCTACTAGTACATGCTAATAAGCCTAGTGCCACTTGCAGTAATGATAGACCACATGTTGGCTACAGGCTATTTCTCTACTCATTGCTATATTTCCAGTTTTCTTTTTCCATTGCTTGTTTCCCTACTTACTGAATTTGCGTATAGTTTAAGGTGAAATATCAAACATAGCTGGGTGCACTTGTTGATTTGATAATCATTATCAGCTTGTAGCTAGCGCTGGGTCTCTTCTGCAATAGCTCCCTATAAATAGCACATTTTGTTATGTAACACAGTGGAAAGATTTATAAGGTTTTGCCTGAAGTCACAGATATAACTCCAGGGTTCAGATTTTCAATAATAATTTTATTTCACCAGCTACTGCAACCAGATGCCTTATAAGCAGAGGAATTAATAAAATCCAAGCCAAAGGTTATGAACTTGAAAGCATAACAGAGCCATGAATTACCGGTCAGTTCAACATCAAAGCCTCTCCAGGCCTGTTTTGGGGGATGAAACTGCCATTCAGTTCAGCTGCCACACGTGATTTTAGGACACTGAGCTCTCCTGTCCCCTCTTACAGAAAGAGACATCACACAGGCATCAGGGCAAATTTGTCTGAAGTTACATGGGAAAAATTTGTAATAACTGTATTTTACATTCTGGTACATAACTAAAAAGAATCCTAAGATGAAAGAAACAAACGGAAAAGGAAGTGCCCTCTTTCCAACTCTTTATTGCATAGAAGAAAAGTTGTACTGCCTGCACACGCACACAGTTACAATTGTAGAGCTCTGCAGCTTTGCAGAAAGACAGAATTAGATTTTGACACTAAGAACCTGTCTTGAAAACTAAATTAAACCATTAAAATCCACACTAAATATGATAAGCGATGGTAATAAAGTGTTGGCAGAGTGAGAATTCCTATATTCTTTTCACAGAATGTAAAACTCAGCAAATAGTCTGACCATAAAATCTCGTATACAAGTAAGACAGACACCGACTGTTTGGAAGTTCATTTGTTTGTCAAGCTCTAATTTTTCACTGAACTTTATGACTTAATTAGGATACTTGAGGAGTCAGTTGCAAGCAAAGTGTGCTCTGGTTTACTGAGCTCATGTTTCTTGCTCTGACTGTGCTTCCAAGAACTTCAGCAGGTAAAATTAGCAAGCAAACACGATCACGGGGAAATTATATTCTCTGGAGCTTTATTGTCAACAGATAAAACTTGAAGGCAGCATTTTTGTATATGGCTGAAACCAAGGCTGGTGTTAGTAGTCTGCACAAAGAATGGGAGAAAATGATCAGCCCAGGATGTCGTCTGAGGATGAAGAACAGCCTGAGAGCCCTACCGGCTCCCCTTGGTCTTGGGTAAGATCTTATGCCCTAAGGCTGCATAAATAACATTTTAAAGCTCTAGAAGAAAGTAACAGACTGTGCTCTATAAAACTAGGTAGAACTGAATATAATCAGAGTTTTTACTCTTATAGAGAAGTTTGTGTTTCATTACTGATTAGATTTCCTATTCTATTTCTACCTGTAGATATTTTTTTAAAAAAAATGGGGAAAACCTATTGCTCCTATTGTGTATGCCAAGTGCTGCAAGAAAACCTGTCTGATTCCATACTGTTTGCTCTCTTATTGGCTGTGTAAAGCAGCACTGTGTAAAGGTACCTTTTAGGTATAATGGAGGGAAAATGATGTAAAGAATAGTGTAAACACCTGCTTAACAGGTAACTGTTAAGAAGAGAGCCAGTGAGACCCCTATTACAAATACAAAAAAACTTTGCCATAATTTTTTAAGGTAGAAACTGCCTTAATATAAGACATTCTGCACTAATGGTGTAGTAGCAGTGGCTACATAGGTCTGTGGTTTAAGGTCTGGGCTTGATGCCTTATGATGCTAGAAAGGCTGTGGGCCAGTGAGGTTTTCTACTGAGAAGATAAAGGATGCGTTCACTGTGAAGGGGCTTTGAATCAGAACAGGAACAGCTTTACTGAGTGGTATGAGAACTCTGCAAGTCTCAGGAAAAGAGGGGGCTTTCAATTACATTTTAGAAAACATATTTACTACCATAGTGGTTAAAAAAATGTCTTGAAATTATTTTTCATTTCATGTTTACAAACATACACATCTATGATTTTTCTGCAAATATGTACGTTTGATAACTCCCTGGGTACCTGCATGAAACATCATTTACATGCTTACATGCATATTTGTGCCTGACCACAAATACTTAGGAACTGTTTCAAAGTCAATTATTTTTGAAGGTAAAAGTATAGAATAAACTGTTTTAGCTGATGATAGAATTGTGGATTTAAAATAGTTCATCACTGGAGGAACATGCAGGGAGGATGAAGAGGAGTACCAGTTGTTCTCACTATCAGTCCACAGGATTACTGACAAGTGACAGGACTGGTGTGTTGGTGAATGTCTGTCTGGGTAGTAAGATAATTTATAGATGTTGATTTCTTAACTAAAAGTAAGTGGAAACTATTTTCAGTGAAAATCCCCTGCAGACTGACGAGAATGGAGGCTGGGTGTGGAGATAGAGGTATTGAATAGTTAGCAGGTGGTAAGATCTCTAAGGAACATCTAAACTATATACAGAATAAACAAAACTCTGAGTTTGGTTTACAAATAAGGCAGATATTATTTATTTATTTATTTTATTTTTACATCAAACTTCAATAGATTTCTGGCTGTGAGTTTTATTTAAAAATTGACAATTGCATTTGTATGATTTGTACTTTAGTTTAAGTTTCCCTCTCTGAAATTCCTTCCCAGGAATTCTCTTAAATTGTCATGAGAAATCTTGGGTCCCACTGCTCTGTGGAACAATCTATTCTGCAACAAATATGAAAGCTTCATTGCAAGTTAAATAAGCAGTGATATTTAGCATATAAAGCATATTGGATTTCTGATAGAAATAGATGTCCTAAAGATCATTTGAAACTGTTGCTGTTGGCCTTTAGGAGTTGCTGACTCTAGGTTTCTGCTAAGGACTTCAGAGAAGACCATTTCTCTCTGTGCTTCTTGTGCTTCTGTGTGTCAGCGTATAGTAGAGTAAATAGAAGACTGTGGTCCCTGAAGATGAGGACTGAATACCTATATCTGAGAGTTTTAAAAGCTCATAATAAAGAGTTCTTCAATAAAAAGATTTCCTAGATATGCAAAGATAAACATATGAGCCCTCAGCTTAAGCTTTGAAATGTAACATGCTATTAAAAAATTACGTGCTTCCAGAAGTAGAAATGTTCTTTTATAAGCACCTAAGCCTCAAAGCACTTCCTCTGATTTACCATGGCATTGTAAGAGGACAACACAAAAATGATTTCATACAGGAATTTCCTTTCCCTGAGGGTATTGAATGTGATTGTACACATCTCTCCTTTTTATCAGAGGAATACAGGAAAAGATATGTAAAATGAACCACAGACAAAGAAATTATGTATCACTGAAAGAAGCCAATGTATCACAGTAGGGATGGTGGTGCTGTAATTTAGACTTGAAATAGATAGTAAGGAAGACAGCTTTACGGTAATTGCACAACAGATTAAGCAGAAGGAAAAAAGTTACCTTAAAAACCTGCATAACCAGTTCAATTTTTTTTTTTTTTTTTTTTTTTTTTTTTTTTTTGACCAGTGACTGGCAATGTGTCAGCACATGAAGTTTCAGTAGAAATTGTGACTAAGCTGTGTGGTTGGAAATGGGACTCCTAGGAACAGAGGATGTTGCTGGAGCAGCACAACCTGCAGCCCAGGTTGCAGCTGGACAGCATCATCTGTGTTATTCTTGTGTATCTGCCTTTCTAGACCTCCTGTGAAAGTAAGATAATTATATATTCTTTAACGTTGTAGTCCATTGCCACAGCTTTGTATTTGTAGTGCAAAGGTGGATTCCTTTAGCCTATGTTTGCACCAGTTGAGCACGTATCTAAACTGGGAGAGGCTTATACATGTTGCTGTGCTATGTGCTGGGGAGAGCTTCTTCCACAGGTCTGGTCAGCTTTGGGAAGGGCAGACCCATAGTCCATCTCTGCCCCCTGCAAACACATATAGGTAATATCCCCAGGCTATACCCTGCAAAAGTGGGAGTGAGTGGTGCCTGGCAAGGTGAGAAGTCCATGAAGAACAAGGAAGTTCACCTCAGGGAAATGGCCTGGTGGGCACAGAGGAGTGAACTGAGGCAGTGGTGTGATGCCAGCGTTCTGACAAGGTGGGCCCTGTCCTAGTCCCCTCTTCCTGCTGGTGACAAACCATCCATGACACAGTACCATACTGCAGAGATGGTGTCCGACAAGCATCCGACAGGATGGGCTGTGCATTACCGGTGAGGAACGCATCCCAACCTCAGCAGTAGCGCAGGGTTGGAACTGGGCTGGAGACCTCAGCTGAGCATGGTCCTGAAGAAAGGGCCCGTCTCAGAGGTCACCTCCAAAACCTGCTGCTCTCATGTGTCCCAAAGCATGAAGGAACAGTAAAATCTCTGCAGGGTGGTGACATGGCCACCATGGGTGTCCACTGCTTTCTGAGCCACCACCTAGGTGCTGAGTGAGGGGAGGTCAGCTTGGGAAAGCTCTTGGTAGTCACAGGGGACCCATATGGGCCTTTGCAGCAGCTCAAGAAGCCTTCTGAGGTGTCACAGTGAGAGGCTGGGTGGTGACACTGAACGTAACCACCGTGGCTTGTGCCAAAATGTCGAGACCAGGGCATGCATAACAACTGCAGTGCTGGTCAATTGGGGTCAGGATGAGTGTGTGCTGGGCATGGAAACCTGACTGTCCATTTTGTGACCTGGAAGCACACATGGGGGTTGTGTGGCAGGAGCAGGGGCAAAGCCCTTTATTCCTGTGATTAATTTGTTTGGATTCAGCTTTTTTATTTTGTGGTTTCATCAGTTCAGTCAGGGGTTATTTATTTTGTTTTGAAGGATGTGCTTGAAATCTCTGTGTTCCGGGGCAGGCAGCTGTCTTGTCAAGTGGAGGACAGCATGAGGCTGTTTTTGGGAAACCATGTCAGGTGTATGGCTGCATGCTTTCCAGGGAGAGCCCATAGGGATGGTTTTGTACCTGGTAACTAATGAGATAGCATGGCTTATGTAGATTAGCTAACAGATGCTGTCACAGCTGTTCATGTTTAATCACAGAAATATCTAGGAAGCACATTGAAAGTACTCGCCTAACCTTCATTACCACCATATTTTAGAGCAGAACCGGGCCTGTCAAAGCACAGAGGACACAAAGATCTACAGAAATTCTTGTATCAGACACAAACTTCCTATACAGCCTTGGGCAATGTCAGGTTTTATTTTCCAAAATTTCCATCTGTTGTAGGGATCTCTGTCATGAATTCCCAGCTTGAGACCTTCATGCTCAGAGGGACTTCGGCAAACTTCACCTGAGCTGCAAGGGCTGAGCATCTGTGAATACCTAATTTTTTAGGTTAATTTAACCTGAGGCTTATATTGTCTTTTGAGATCCTTCAGGAGAAGCCTTCTAGAAATGTAAAGCATTGCAGCAGTTGCCATCTGCTGCTAGCTGATGCAGCCTGGGCAGAGGGGCTGGTCGGCTCCTCAAGGGCAAGTTTCTCTGCCTCTCCAGCTAGTCTCAGATCAAACAGTGAGTGACTGATAAAACACCCTTGTTTCTCCAAGGCTGTAGTCTTCTCCAAGAGAAGCTGAGCCCTGGAGCAGCGCTGGCGGTCGGCTGGGGAAGATGCTGGGAGACAGCATGTCACAAAGAACTAGGGGCTTTGGAACAAGGCTCAGGTGCTGAGGGAATTAGGCTTCATCAGTGAGAGGCAGCTACAGGAAAAGGGGTGCCTACAAAGGGAAAATTTATTCGCTTTTAAACATGGCATTTCCGTTTCTTACCCTGCTTTGGTGTTATAGGCAGTCTACTGCATTCTAAGGCCCTAAAAAATCCAGTGGCCTTTGTGGCCCTGAGCAGGCTTTCCATCAGCAGGAGCTTTAACTTCATGCCATGCCAGGCACGTCTGTAGTGGCAGACCTGTTTGCAGACCCTTGGTTCCATTTCAGAGGACAAAGGATGTGTTTTTGCAAGAGGAAATAAGGGTAAATAATGTACTCTCTGCAGATCTGCTTTCCTTCAGCATCAAATACATGCGCTGCCTTCCCACCTACAAAAAAACAACCATCCAACCCCCCCCAAACAAAAACAAACAAACAAACAAACAAACAACAGTAAATTGAATTCAGACTGTGCACTCTTCCCTGCAGTTCCCCCTGAGTGCCTAGAGCACCTCTCCAGGAGCTGACTGAAGACTGGATCCTTCTGCACTTTCTGCAGAGCAGATTGCTGGAGGTCAGCAGTCCCTTTGTATCTGGAGATCATGTCTCAGAGAGACTGCCCTGTCTTATTATAGATGTGAAAGTTCAGCTTAATACACAAGGACCAAAGGATGTGAGGGCAGTAAAACACTGTGAAGGTTATCAGCTGCCTTGCCTTCCAGTTCCTGTCGCCTACGCTGCCACAAGGCTTCTTTCTTTGCAGGATGAGTAATGCTTTAATAACACTAATTGATCTTAGGTTGCCGTAAATGCAAACAGAGTATTAACCTCCCCGTTTCCAGTTCTCCTTGGAGTGATCTGTGACAGGTGACTCTCTTGCAGCAAACCTTCCCACCATTTAAAGGTGCAGCCCTGGCTGAATAGCTGAGGAAAACCTACACCAAGTTCTCTGCTGCAAGTGCAAAACACTTCTAAAGGTGGAGCACATGAGAAAAACACAATCCAAACAGGCCAAAAGCACAAAAATGTCTCCAAGAACTGGGGCTGCCTTAAAATGTGTGATTTTTTTAAAGGCTATGGTACATATTTGTTTCTTGCTACCAACTTGGGAGCAAACAGTCTTGTGGATGTCATCACTTTTACAGAGCTGAAATAATTAAGAAATTGTGAGTGGAGCTGCTTATGTGGAGGACTACAGACAGGTGTGGAGGTGAGAGTAGAAGCTTGCCCTTGCAGTTAAGGCAGCTGCAAGAAGAGAAGGGAACATTTTACTGCAAAGGTCTGACCCTTTGGACTCATCTGCTTAGTGAGCGGAAAAGAAAACAGCAAAAATGCACGATATGGCTGAAAAACTACAGAACTAAGCATTTCCAGGGAGCAAAGTTTATATGGGCTTCTTTTTTAAGTGCATCCTCTTAATTTGAGGAATTTCAGAGGCAGATGGGCTCCTCCTGTGAAACACAGTTTTAACCTGCACAGTCAGGGAAACATCAGCTGCCGAGTCAGTTTTGGGGGTGAGTTAAAGGCATAGATGCTCCTACTGCTTGATCATTGGATTTGAGAAAAGGAGATATTAAAAGCTTGGATTAATCAAAGGAATTTTGGTATTAGTAGCCACCCTAGCAGGAAAATCTACCACTATTTTTCTGAGGAATTATGTATGTGTGTGTGGAAAGACAAAGCAATTCCTGAACCTGTATCTCAGGCACTCAACCTATGATCTGGATCGCTCAAGCTGAAGCCATCACTGTCTATTGCAGCTTCACCACTGTACTCAAGCTTTCCATGCGCTGTGTCCTGCAGGGCTCTAAAACTACCTCCCAAGCACAAAGTCTGTGTGCATACATTAATTTAGATTTTAACAACGGAAGTAGAAAATATAGCAAATCAAAATTTTTGAAAATATGTATTTTTAATGAGGCCTCTGGGGAGATGAGGTCTCAGTGTCATGAAGAATCCTGTGGTGCTGCCAGGGCACTCAGGAACAGGTGTTGGGGGCTTGTTTCTCCCTCAAGAGCACCACTTAGAAGTTACAGCTCCATGAATCTTCAACTTGCGGCAAGCTGTGATTTTTATCTTTACAGTTTGCCAGGAAGTCCATCATCCAAACACAGACCACAGCACAAAAAAGCAATAATTTATTTGAACAGAGCAGGCTCTATATAACAGGTGCTGTTACCAGGCAATAGAGACATGCCCCTTCCTAACAAATTCTGCATCCTCCTTTCTGAAAGGCCACGAAGAAAATACTGGAAGGACACATTTATTTACTTCCTATATTCTCTTGCCTCCTCACCCATTTTTTCCTTTCTGTCTTCTGAATTTTGTGAGAGCCTTGTTCTGATCTTGGAACAATGCTGATTTTGTGGCATCACTACTAAAATGTACTGCTCTAATGTACAATCCCCAACAAGCATGGGGAATAGAAGGGACAAGGGCAGGATATTGCTACTTTTCTTTGCTCTTTCTTTATTTCTTCAGTGGCAAACACTTGAAACTTGGAGCTTTTGGGCTAAGTGGTAGATGTGCGTGGTATTTGATTCATGAATCAGGTGAATAGTTTAAATATTTTCTTTGTTCTTGTAAATATTGAGCCAGTTTCATGAAAAGTGCAGTAATTTGTCTGCATAGGCACAAAGGAAGAAAGTATGTTCTTTTTCATTCTAACTGAATCCTATATTTGTTGCTTCAATTCATTTATTTAATAATATCATTGTTTTTCAGACCAAAATATTCACACTGCAAAACTGCACAGTATGGATTTAATATTATTGGTGAGAATAGCTGTTTCATGATAGTAATTTGCCAGTATCCTCTGAAGCCCTTCTGGGCTGCAACATATCCTAAAATGAAATAAATATTTTTTTAGGAGATTTTATGAACAAGTTTGCAAACTCCAGCTGTGCTCCTTTCTTCTTTTGGATATGCTATGTTGCTGCCAAAGGCCTCCAAAGCTGGGGATTTCTAAACCAAAAGTGACCTCCAGTGGTCACACATATCATTCATGGTTGATGCCTGGCATTTATCTTCCCCTTGTTAGAAAAGAGACAATGTAATGCAGGCTCTGCAGCACAGCCTCATTGCCAGCACGGTCAGTCAAACCATTCCTTACATTCAGGTGTTTTGTATACCAACAGACTTGCTAACCACTGTGAACGTTTTCATTTTCATTTTCATTTTCATTTTCATTCCCTCCCTCCCTCCCTCCCTCCCTCCCTCCCTCCCTTCCTTCCTTCCTTCCTTCCTTCCTTCCTTCCTTCCTTCCTTCCTTCCTTCCTTCCTTCCTTCCTTCCTTCCTT